>NW_022279600.1:1800000-2100000 GCF_009193385.2 Nasonia vitripennis
ATTTTCGAGCTTATATCAAAAATTCAAGCTTTACCTATCTCATATTTTACACCACTTGACGTCAGTATGTTGATGTTTCCCTCTTCGTCCATTTCTGGATAAATAGAATCATCAGGGTATTTTTCCGAGATACCCAGCTCCTGGTCTTGGAGCAGCAAGAACAACTGCAGATTTTTCTGGTCTGTTTAATTCAAGCAAATCAGTTAACTGTTTTTATGAAATTTTAGTCGAACTTAAATTGCAATTTTAATTAATTTCGGTCGAACTTGAGTTTAATTTTGATAAACGTTTCTGCTTCCCGATTCGATCAGCGTGCCGTAACATATTTTAAGACTCAAACTTGAATAATTTTAAATTAAAAATCGAACTATCATCTTTAATTTACACTATTGTGTCATCAAGCATCGGTATTTGTAAACGTATACTGCAGTGAAGCTACGAGTCACGAAACCAGCGCCATCGGTTGCGCGCACGAGTACCTAGCTCGTCTCGTCGCTCTCATGTGCATTGAGAGTAAGATGGCGCTCGCGCTCGAACGCGCCAACGCCTTTCTTTCCCGCGTTGCCACGCGTCGCCATTTTGTTTCGCTGCGCCTTTGTCCCGAACGCTCGAAACACGCGCGCGGGCATGCTCGAACACGTTATCCGGCTTCGCGCTGATTCTAAGAATCGCCTGCCTCACGTGCCGCGCTACAAATTTTGCGTCATGCTCGTTGGAAGATTTTACCGTCTTCCCGCAAAATTTCACTCTCGCACTTTACCAAAGAGAAAGACGGTGACTTACCCCTTGTCTTGGGCATATTAACAGACACTCTTTTTGTCTGATCGGACATCGTTGCACAAATCGAGCTGAAGTAGTCCCAAAAGAGTCACCGGTCGTCTCCGCAGCAAAACCACGCTGAGATGCCTGTAGCTTGTCCATTCCTCCACAGGTCGAGCGGTGCACGTCGAAGCTGGAATGTAGAGCGTCGAACTTTGATCGTCGAACTTTTCACTGAAAGGGAATACCCGTATTTTTCAGTACTTCACTCGCGAGATATTTTCACCAACTACACGCACAGGTCTAGCAAAGCCTTAAGCAGCACAGTGGAAGCGTGCTGGGCCCATAACCTGTTGAAAATTAATCGCCCCGGCATGTCTTGGGAAAATAACTAACACACTTTTATGGCAAATGACACTTCTTTATTCACATCGAGCTTACCTTCGATCTGTTATAAACAGAGTATGTTATTACAAAGATCCAGCTTATATAAAACACAAATAAGTATATTCAAAACGTCTTTCTGTCTCGAGAGCTCAGAGAGAAGTGAGCGCCGCCGCCGCAGCCGCGGCGTCGGCGCTGGCCGGCAAGGCCGGTAAGAGGGGGAGAGCGCAGTCCCATCATGCCTTGCACGCATGGAGTCTCCGGCGGGCCAAAGTCTGCTCGCTTACACTCAACAGATATTAAGTGATCAAATCTCTTGAATAAGACTTTTTACAATTTTTGGTATCTTTTTCCATTTTTGGAAAGTTTTATATAACATTTTTATCAGTTTAAACTGTTTCTTTTCAGTTTGACCTTGAACTGACCTTGACCCTAACGTGATGGGACCAGACTGACCCCGGATTCGGATTCAGCGACCAAATAAACATAAATATATGGTATTTTCATTTTTTAACCGTTTATTCTCAATTTGACCTCGAACTGACCTTGACCCTGACGTGATCGGGTCAAACTGACCCCGGATTCGGATTTAGCGACCTAAAAAACATACATATATGGCATTTTAATTTTTTTGAACCGTTTCTTCTTAATTTGACCTCCAACTGTCCTTGACCCTGACGTGATGGGGCCAAACTGACACCGGATTCGAATTCAGCGACTCGAAAAACATAAGGATACATGGGTCTGATTTTTTGTACAGACATCTTTTTTTATTTTGTGTGCCGGTGTAATAATAACGCATATTGGATCTGCTGCTTTCATAGCCGTCGTACACTCCCACATGCACCAGGTTGAGATCACCATTATTTATTTAAAAATTATTTATTTAAAAAATTATTATTATAAATAATTATGCACAGTCCCTGAACGTCAGCCGCGAGCCACCCAACCACCCCCTTCTCACGCAACGTCAGCCACGAACTACCCAACCACCCGCTCCTCACGCAACGTCAACCGCCAACCACCCCCTCCTTACGCAACATCAGCCGAGCCATTCAACCACTCCCTCCTCTCAGGCCCCCGCGGCCTGCGAGCGCCAGTCGGCTATAACGTCCCCCCAGCCAGCTATCCCCTCCACGCGTCGACTATAGCGTTTCCCTGTCTCCGACGCTAGTAGGCCACGCCCTCTGTCTGGCGGAAACGCCCCCCTGCTACTATTATTTATAGTAGACAATGCGTGTAGTCGAAACAAACCTGTATAAGCAAAATCATCCATATATTTATTTCCAGTAAAATATGCGGTAGTCAAATCACACGTGTATAAGTAAAATGAACATAATTATTTATAGCAGAATATACGTGTAGTCGAAACACGTTTTTTGTGATTTTACAATTTAAAAAAGTGCGTGCATAGCGAAACGGGCATTGTTTGTTTATAATTTATAATCATGTTGAAGTTTCTAAATGTCTTACAATATAATAGTAATAAAAATTGCTGTCTACTTTTGGAAGTGTTGAGACTGTCGGGATTATTGGACATAACTATTCCAATAAAAACGCCCGCAATACGTATCTTATATTTTAATCATATTTTTCGATTTTTATTTTATGTATGTATACTAACTAATGCTGCTAATGGAAGAAAGAGGTTGCGACAGAATGGCGGAAAGAATTTATTTTTCCAAACCGTTCTCGATCGTGATTCCAGAAAGGGAAGAATGGTAGACGGGATCACACGAACTCCTCAAAAACAGTATAGTGTGGTTTACCGACGGCTCAAAAAATGAGAACGGCATAGGAGCAGGGGCCTGGGAAAAGGGGCACACACAAGAGATTGTGAACTCGCTCAACCATCATGCTACGGTTTTCCAAGAAAAAATCAGGGCCATTACAGAGGCAGCTAAATGGCTGTTGGAGAGAAGCACAGAGCAAAGAACTGTAAGCTTCTACTTGGATAGCTGAGCAGCTCTCATGGCGCTAGATAGTAGCAGCATCTCCTCAAAAGAGGTACTAAGGTGCAGACAGGCGCTAGAATCACTGGCGGAACGAAACGTGGTAAGACTAGTGTGGGTGCCAGGGCACTCCAGGGTAGTGGCTAACGAAAACGCAGACAGGCTAGCAGGTAGGGGCGCGGACGGCATTCGAGCAAGTAGATGCGCAGTCTCCGTTCCTACCTGCGAGGTAAACAAAACAATCAAAGACTGGCTCAACTCAGTCATTCATTTGTAAATTTTAGTGTTTGTTATATTCTGATATATTTTGATATATTATTTGATATATTGTTATATTCTGTTTCATGTGCATTCATTGTTTCAAAAAATGGAGAGATTCCATTAGATTATGATCTTTGTGTTTATCCAAAAGAAGTAGGTTTAACTTCTATTCTGAATGAATTATCTTTTCATATAGATCTTATGATTTCTCCTATAATGTTTCCTTACGGAGATATAGGATAGAATCCTATATTGATACATAATCAAAATAATGATAAAAATGTATCTCTATCACAATATTACTCGTATCGATTGGCTTATAGGCCTATGTCAAAATTTAGCTCTATTTTATATTGTAGAAGATTAAGTTAACAGTATATTATTCAAGCTTATATAATTTTAGAATACTGTAGACTCAATTTTTTGAGATATAATAAAAAAAAATTACGTGTAGAATGTTACCAAGGCCTTGTAGATCATGTATCGAAAAGTGCTTTTAACAAAAATAAAAATTTTAAAATAACGAAAGATTAGGTAATTTGTTTGTTTTACCGTCATCAAATACAGGAAGTCCTAGGTACATGCAACAAAGTTTTCTTGATTCTATGGCTATAATGCGAAAAATAAGCAATCCAGCTGATTTATTTGCAACAATAACAACTAATCCCAATTAGCCTGTTTTGAAAAAAGAATTGAAAAAATTTCCTCCGGGAACTTCAAGCAATGATATGGCAATGTTAGATTATTTTATTGTAAATTTCGAGCAATGCTTACTGATATTCTGAGTGCACATTTGTTATTAGTATTGGATCATGAGTCAAAATTGATAAATCCTGAAAAAAAATTGATGAACATATTTCAGCTGAAATTCCTGATGATAGTGATGTAATAATACAAGAATTAGTATTCAAGCATATGTTACATGGTCCTTACTCAAAAACACTTTGTGTTATAATGAAACTACAAAAATTTCCCAAAATCTTTGTTTTATTCAACACAATTCGAAAAGAATGATTTCCCTAGATATCGTTGTCGAACAAATAAAAACAAAAACTACGTCTATAATAGAAGACTTTATGAAATAACTGTAAAAGTTGATAATTCTATGGTTTTTCCGTATAATCCAACTCTTCTAAGAAAATACAATGGCCATATTAATGTTGAATACTGTGCATCTATTATGAGTATAATATATATATATATATACTAGTAACGACAAATTTGAAAACTAGATTTATTAATTTATCAATTTAACACAATTTGATTAAATAATGTTAATATCAATAAAAAATTTTAATTTATAATTTTATTTATTTAATTTATTATTCTCATTGTTGAAAGGGGGCTATCCTATTAGTTAAATCTTTATTTATAATTTAATTAAATATATTAATAATATTATATTTTATTTAAAATATCCATTAAAATTAAATACCAATACAGGTTTTTTCTTTCCTTCTTCCTTCCTTTCTTCCTTCTTTTTTTTATTAATAAATATTTGTCGTGAGAGGGGTACGTAGATTGATAGAGACTAGTAAAATTAAATTTGACACGAGTTTCATAGTTTCACAAAACTACCTGCAGGTTTTGATGAAATAACATTTGATATTACTTCCGAATCCGTTAAATCTGGACATTCCCTCGATTTGTGATCAAAATCGAAGGTGTTTAAAGGTTAACAAAAATTTTATTATTATTTAATTAATAATTTATTGGATTATAAAATAATATAATGAAAATTATATATATATATATATATATATATATATATATATATATATATATATATATATATAATTAAATTATAATTAAAATTAAAAATAATAATAATAATTTTTCTAATTTATTTAAAAATTTAATTTAATTTAATTAATACTTGTGTATTTATAGGCGTTGTTTGGGGGGGGGGCTCTAAATAATATAAATATTACATTTAAAAAGATAGACTAAATTTTTAAGTCGTTAGATTCATAATCTTAAAATATAATTTTGAATATTCTTTTTATTTAAAATTATAGTTTAATTTTAAAACGTTTTTTTTACAAAAAATAAATAATTTTTATTAAATTTAAATTTAGTTTAATAATTAATTATTAATTTTATTTATATATAATTTTAAGAATAAAATTATATTTTAAATAAATATTTTATTTTATTTAATAAAAAAATTTAAAAATTTAAGAAATTATTATTTAGAAATTTTATTAAATATAGGTGAATCTTGTGCCAGCATCAGCGGTTATACAATGATATATAAATTAATTATATTAATTTATTATAATAATAATAATTTATTAATATTAATAGTTATAATTTTTAGATTAAATAAAAATTGTTCATATTATTATATAAATTAATTAATTTAAATTAATTAAATATTATAATAAACTAGGATTAGATACCCTATTATTAATATTCAACTTATAGTAATTATTAAATTAATTATTAAATTTAGTAAATTAAAATTTAAAAATTTTGACGGTATTATAATCTAATTAGAGGAACTTGTAACATAATTGATATTCCACGATAGGATAAATTTAATATATTTAATATTTTTGTATGTTCGTTATAAAAAAATGTATTAATAATTTAAATTTTTAAATTTTATTAAAATATATTATTTCAGATCAATATGAAATTATATATTATAAGTTTTATGAGTTTCAATTTAATAAGTAATAGATATTATTAATTTTTAAATAATTTAATTAAAATGGATTTAATAGTAATAAATAAAAATAATTATTTATGAATTTATTTATATAATATGTACATATTGCCCGTCACTTCTAGAAATAGGATAAGTCGTAACAAAGTAAGTATACTGGAAAGTGTACTTAGTAAATAAATAGGAATATAGTTAATTTATAATATTTATTTTGCTAATAAAAGTTATTTCTTTAAAATTATTCTTAATATTAAATTAATTTATATATTTTTATTGTTGTTATTTAAATAAATTAAATAAAATAATATTTAAAATTAATTAAATTATTTAGTATTAATAAAAAAAATGTAATAATTTTATATTTATAGTATTGTAAAAGAATAATATTATTATAATAAAATAATTATTAAAATTATTTACCGTTTGTATCAGGGTTTACTAAATTTAATAAATATATTTTTAATTTCTCGAAATAAATTGATCTACTTAATTATAATAGTTAATGTAAAATTATTATTATTAATAATTAAGTAGAAGTGATAGGTTAATCATAATTTATATATCTAGTTATTTTATAAATAAATTTAATTTAATTAAAGTTAGTAATTTATATATTTAATTCTTAATATATAAATTAACATTATTAAAATTATTAGGGATAAACTTAATAATTATTTTAATATTATTAATAAAATAAATATAATAAAAATAATAATTTTTATTTATAAATAATTTATAATAATTAATAATTATTAAATATATGATTTAATAATATAATTTAATTAAATATAAAATTATTAACTTTAATTAATTAAGTTAATTAATAATGGTAAAATTAGTAAAGATAAATTTAATAATATTATATTATTTTTAAAGATTATTTTAAGGAATTAGGTAAAAATTTTTTATTCACCTGTTTAGTAAAAACATGGTTTATTGAAAATATATAATAATAAATCAATTCTGCTCAATTAATATATTTAAATAGCTGCAGTATTTTGACTGTACAAAGGTAGCATAATCAATTGTCTTTTTATTAAAGTCTAGAATGAAAGAAATAATGAAATGAAAATTGTCTCAAAATAAATAAATTTAAAATTTTATTGTTAGTAAAAATTCTTACCTAATTATAATAGACTAGAAGACCCTATAGAATTTTATTATTAAAATTATTATTTTTATTTATTATTAATAAATTAAATTATTTTAATAATTATATTGGGGGGATAATACAATGTAAATAATTTTTATATTTTTATTACTAAAATATTAGAATATTATAACCAATATTATTGAATTTAAATAAATTACCTTAGGGATAACAGCGTTAAATTTTTAGAGTTCATATTGATAAAAATTTTTGCGACCTCGATGTTGAACTAAATTTAATTGTTATTGTAGATAATAACAAAATTTAGTCTGTTCGACTATTAAAATTTTACATGATTTGAGTTTAGATCGGTGTGAGCCAGATCGGTTTCTATCTTTAAATAATAGTTATATTTTTGTACGAAAGGACTTAATATAAATAATAATTATTTATTATGGAATAAAATTATTTTATATTACTTTGACAGATGTGTATTAAATTTAGAATTTAAAAATAAATATTATTATATTTAAGTAATATTGTTATTAATTAATAGAATAATTATTTCTTTAAATATAATAGTAATAGTACTAATTTCAGTAGCATTTTTGACTTTATTAGAACGAAAGGTATTAAGATATATTCAACTTCGAAAGGGACCTAATAAAGTTGGTTTTAGAGGCTTACTTCAACCATTTAGAGATGCAATTAAATTATTCTCGAAAGAAAATTTTATATTATTAAAATCTAAGTATTATTTTTATTTATTTAGTCCTATATTTAGAATATTATTAATATTACTCTTATGGAACAATATACCTATTGTTACAGAAATAATTAATAATTATTTTAGAATAATAATAATTTTATGTTTAATAAGAATAGGGGTGTATCCTATAATAATTGCAGGATGATCATCTAATTCTATTTATTCGATTATTGGTAGTCTTCGTAGAATCGCTCAAACTATTTCTTATGAAGTAAGAATAAATTTCAAAATAACATTTATTTTGTATTTTTTTTCTTTCCCTTAAGGGTTATTGTTTTGTAAGATTATTAGCTGAATTAAATCGAACTCCTTTTGATTTTGCTGAGGGAGAGTCTGAATTAGTGTCTGGATTTAATGCTGAATACATAAGTGGTAGATTTGCTACCACTTCATTTTTATCGCTGAATATGGAATGATTATATTTATAATGTTTTTGTTTACTTTAATATTTTTAGGAAATAATATTAATAAAATTAGATTTTATATTATTTATATGTTTTTTTTATTTTTAATTATTTTAATTCGAGGTACTTATCCTCGAATACGATATGATTTTTTAATATATCTAACATGAATGAGATATTAACCAATTAGATTAAATTATATTATTTATATTATTAGAATAAAATGAATTTTATTATATATATATATATATATATATATATATATATATATATATATATATATATTAATTGGAAAGATATATTCAATTTAATTATTAACAATAATTTTCCGCTATTTTGGATTCAATTAATGAAATATATTAAATTTTGAACTTCTAATTCAAAAATAAATAATTAGCTTTATTTATATTTCTATTAGTAATATGTCTGAATTAAGGTAATAAATTGTAAATTTATTTATAGAATATTAAATATTCTTGTTACTAAAATTTATAAATTAATTTTATATTTTAAACTTTGAAGGCTTATAGTTTTATTTTAACTTAAAATTTTAGATTAATTCTATTAATATTAATATTACTATTAATATTCATAATAATATTATAATTTTATAATTATAAAAATTATTATAATTAATAAATTTATAGTTAATTTTTTTAGAAAAAGCATTAATTATAATATTTAAAAATAATATTCGTAAATAAAAAAATATTCTAATTAAAGATCTAAAAATTATAATAATTAAGGTAATTACAGGTAATAAAGTAGATATTTCTTTAATGACAATTAATTTTATTATAAATCCAAAAAAAGGAGGAATTGAAGCTAATGAAAAAATACTAAAATTTATAATATAGTAAGAAATAATATTATTAAATTTTATTATTTGTATATCTATAATATTATTTATGTTATAATTATTAAAAATTAAACATAATGATATCGAAATAATAAAATAAATAATAAAATAATTAATTCTTATTATTTCTCTAAAAATTAATATAATGATTACTCATGAAATTTGAATAATAGATGAATAACAAAAAATAAATTTTAGATTTCTTTGATTTATTCCTTTAATTGATCTCTATAAACTAGAAATAAGTATAATGATTAAATTAAATAATATAGAAAATTTATAATTTAATAAATTACTAATAATAATTAATGGAATAATTTTTTGAATAGTAGAGATTAAAAAAATGTTAATTCAATTTATATTTCCTATAATTTTTAAATATCAAAAATGAAAAGGTGGAAGTCCTAGTTTATTAATTATTCTTAAATTTATTAATATAAATATAATATCTTTAAAAATATTATATTCTAGTATTAAACTTATTATTAAAAAAATGTATGAATTAATTGTTTGAACTAAAAAATAATTTATAAAAGATTCTTTTTTAATATTTTTATCAAAAATAATTAAACTAATAAATCTAATTATATTAATTTCTATAATTATTCATATAGAGAATCAAGAAGGTAAAATAAATATTAATAAATTAGTAAGTATAAATATTGGAATAAAAAAAACATAACAATAATAATTTATTAATATTTATAATTTTTTAATTTATAATAATAATGTGACTGAAATAAAAGGATTATTTTGATAAAATAAATTATATAATATTATTATTATCTTTATTATATATATATATATATATATATATATATATATATATACATTATTATATATATATTATACACTATATATATGAATTATATTATACATTATATATATATAATATATATACATTATTAAGTCGAAATTAATAGCTAAAATTTAGCTTCATTTTTATAAGTTTAAATTAATAAAATTAATATTTTTAAATTTGCAATTTAATATTTTTAAATAAATTATTAAACTTATTTAAATCATTTTAATGCTCTATATATAAACCAATTAATAAAATAGTTATAATAATTAATATATTTAAGTAATTTAAATAATAATAATATTTCGATAAAAAAATTATTGGTAAAATTAAAGAAATTTCTACATAAAAAATTTAAAAAATAATTGAAACTAAATTAAAAGATTAGGAAAAAGGTAAACGATTTTTTGATGTTGGATCGAATCCACATTCAAAAGGAGACATTTTTTCACGTCTTTTATTTATTTTTTTTGAAACAATAAAGTTAATCAATAATATTAAAATTAAAATAATTTAAATTATTATTGTAATAATTGACAAATTTAATATTATTTATACTATAATATATATTTATAGACTCATTAATTGGAAATTAATTTTACTTAATATAATATATAAATTATTGACTAGATCAGAAATAAATTAATAAATATAAAAATAGTCATACTACATCTACAAAATGCCAATATCAAGCAGCAGCTTCAAATCCAAAGTGGTGGATATTAGAATAATTATTTATGTAAATTCGAATTAAATTAATTATTAAAAATAGTGTTCCAATAATTACATGAATACCGTGACATCCAGTAGATATAAAAAAAATTGAACCATAAATAGAGTCAGTAATAGTAAATCTAGAATCTCTATACTCTTTATATTGATAAATTGTAGAAATCACTCCTAATATAATAGTTAAAATTAATCTAATAAAATTATTTTTTTTTTATCTTTATTAAGATAGAGTAATGACATCAAGTAATTGTTACTCTTGATGATAACAGAATAATAGTATTTAATAATGGAATATAATAAGGATTGAATGTAATAATATTTTTTGGGGGTCAAATTCTACCAATTTCAATTCTAGGGGATAGAAATATATGAAAATAACATCAAAAAATTCTAAAAAAAATAATACTTCTGAAGTAATAAATAATAATATTCCTATTTTTAATCCTGAAACAACTTTTTTAGTATGAAAACCTTGGAAAGTTCCCTCTCGAATTACATCTCGTCATCATTGATACAAAGATATAATTATTAATATAATTCTGAATAATAACATAAAATAATTAAAATTATTAAATAAATTTATTAAATTAATTATTAAAATTAATAAATTAAATGATAATAATAAAGGTCAAGGACTTAAAGTTACTAAATGAAAAGGTTGATATAATTTTTTCATAATTTATTTCTGTTCTATGTAATAACCTTAAGACACTGAATACGTAAGCTTGAATTAATGATACTATTAATTCTAAAATAATTAATATACTCTAAGTCTAATATAATCAATAATATTAATATGTTTAATTTACTACCGGTTGAAGAAATTAGAGTTATTAATAAATGTCCTGCAATTATATTAGCAGATAATGGAACTGCTAAAGTAATTGGACGAATAATATTACTAATTGATTCAATTAATACTATAAAAGGTATTAAAAGATTTGGTGTACCTTGAGGTACTAAATGAGTAAATATAAAATTAGTATTATTTATTCAACCAAATAATATTATTATAATTCATAAAGTTATAGATAAAGTTATTCTTATTGTTAATTGCCTGGTAGAAGTATAAATATAAGGGAATAATCCTATAAAATTATTTAATATAATTATTATATATAATCTAATAAATATAATTATATTAATTACATTAATTTTATTATTTAATAATATAAAAAATTCATTAATTAAATATTTAAGTAAATTAATATATAAAAAATTTCAACGAGATGGAATCAATCAAAATAAATTTGGATAAAATATAATAATATAAATGGATCTAATTCAATTTAGTGAAAGATTTATTAAAGTAGAGGGGTCAAAAATAGAAAATAAATTTATTATCATTTATTAAAAAATAAATATATCTTTTTATTTAATTTATTAAAATTAATCTTAAAATAAATAATTAAATAATATATTATTAATATACTAATAATTAATAATATAATAATATACATATATAAAGTGAGTCATATTATAGGACTTATTTGTGGAATGAAAAAGATAATTAAAAAATTAATAATTTTAATTTGACAAATTAAGGTTATTATTTAACTAATCTTTTATTCAATTGGTATCTTAAGAGTAAGAATTGATTTTTTAAATCAAAATATAGTAATAATTAGCAAATTAATCCAATTGAATTATTTATTTTTAATTCAATTAATAAATATATTTATTTTAGTGGACTCTAATACAGTAGGTATAAAACTATGATTTACTCCGCAAATTTCAGAACATTGTCCAAAAAAAATACCAGGTCGTTTTATTATACATCTAATTTGATTAATTCGGCCAGGTACTGCATCTACTTTTATTCCTAATGAAGGGATAGTAAAAGAGTGAATTACATCAGATGAATTAATTAATATTCGAATTTGAGTATTATAAGGTAATACTATACGATTATCTACATCCAATAAACGAAAAATATTATTATTTTTAATCATAAAAGAATCAAAATTAATTATTTTAAAATCATTATATTCATATCTTCAATATCATTGATGACCAATAATTTTAATAGTAATATTTGGAAAATTAGTCTCATCTGTTAAATATAAAATTTTTAAAGATGGTATTGCTAAAAAAACTAATAAAATAATAGGAATAATAGTTCAAATAATTTCAATTATTTGTCCTTGTAATAAATTACGATTAATTAATTTATTGTTTATTATAAATCCAAAAACGTAAAGAATTAGTGAAATAATTATTATAATAATTAGTATAGCATGATCGTGAAATATAATTATATTTTCTATAATTGGTGAATTAGCATCTTGAAATATAATTTGACTTCATAAAGACATTTTTAAAAATAATTAATAAATTATATAAATAGAATTTAAATCTATTGCACTATTCTGCCATTTTAAAAATTTAAATAAATTTTAGGGATTTCGTTAAAAGAATGATAACTAGGGGGATAAGCTATAACTCATTCAATTGAATTATTTATATTTTTTATAAAAATAATAATTCGTTGAGAGATAATTCTTTCTCATAAAATTAAAAAATATATAAATTGTTCTAAAAATATATATTGTTCTTAATATAGAAATTAACCTTCCTATAGAAGAAATAATATTCCAACAAATATAAGAATCAGGGTAATCAGAATATCGACGAGGTATTCCTCTTATTCCTAAAAAATGTTGAGGAAAAAAGGTTAAATTAACTCCTAAAAATATTATAATGAATTGAATTTTTAATCATTTTTGATTTATTGTTAACCCAAATATTATTGGATATCAGTAAATAAATCTTCCAAAAATTGCAAATACAGCACCTATGGATAATACATAATGAAAATGAGCAACTACATAATAAGTATCATGTAAAATAATATCAATTGAAGAATTTGATAAAATAATACCCGTTAAACCTCCTACAGTAAATAAAAAAATAAATCCTAATAATCATAAATTAGTTACATTAAATTTAATTTTTATTCCATTTATAGATGCTAACCATCTAAAAATTTTAATTCCTGTAGGAACAGCAATAATTATTGTAGCTGAAGTAAAATACGCTCGAGTATCTACATCTATACCGACAGTAAATATATGATGAGCTCAAATAATAAATCCTAATAATCCAATAGAAATTATTGCATAAATTATTCCTATCGCACCAAAGGTTTCTTTTTTTATTCTTTCATTACTAATTATATGAGAAATTAATCCAAATCCTGGTAAAATTAAAATATAAACTTCTGGGTGTCCAAAAAATCAAAATAAATGTTGGTAAAGAATAGGATCTCCCCCTCCTGCGGGATCAAAAAATGAAGTATTTAAATTACGATCAAATAATAAAATAGTAATTGCTCCTGCTAAAACTGGTTATAAAGATAGTAATAATAAAATTGCAGTTAATAATATAGATCAAGCAAGTAGAGGGATATTCTCAATCTTATAAATTTTTATATTTATTACTGTAGTAATAAAATTAATTCTTCCTATAATTGAAGAAATACCAGCAATGTGAAGTGAAAAAATAGATAAATCTACAGATGGACCACTATGAGATAAGTTAGAAGATAAAGGTGGGTAAATAGTTCATCCAGTCCCAGTTCCAGAACCAATAAATATTCTTGAGATTAATCTAGGAGGTAGTAATCAAAATCTTATATTATTTATTCGTGGGAAGGCTATATCTGGGGCTCCTAAAATTAATGGAACTAAATAATTTCCAAATCCTCCTATTATAACAGGTATAACAAAAAAAAAAAATAATAGTAAATGAGTGAATAGTAACAATAGAATTATAAATTTGATCATTTCCAATTAAAGATCCTGGATTACCTAATTCTATTAGAATGATTATTCTTATTGATAATCCTAATACTCCTGATCATATACCAAAAATAAAATATAAAATTCCAATAAATTTATGATTAGTAGAAAAAAATCATATTTTCATATTTATATAGTTTAAATAAAAACTTATATTTTCATTATAAAGACAAATAAATTATTAAATTGTGTAAATAATTACTTATATTTATAAATATAAATATTATCTTAATATCTTCAATATTAAATTTTTACATAAACTATATAAATATTATAATAATATTAATATAATTATCAGTAAAATTACTACATTTAATATTATTAATATTATTATTATTATTATTAATGAAAATATCTAAATTATTTAATTTATTTATTTTTATAATTAAAAAATTTTTAAAAAATATCTCTCTTCAACCTTTATCATAATAATTTAGATATTTATTTGAAAAATTTATAGGAACAATAATAAATATTGGAATAAAATTATATAAAAATCATATCTTTCCAAAAAAAAACTTTAAAAAATATATAATTTTAAAATTTTTAATTTTATTTATTAATTTATTAATAATAATAAAAATACCACAAATTAAAATAATAGAGATTTTTTCTATAGTATTTAAAAACACATTTTCAATATTATTAAAGACAAGAAAATTTATTAAGTATCCATAAAAAATTGATATAATTATCAATAAAATTATAGAGTAATTTATTAACTTATATTCTTTAATATTATTAAAATTATTGAAATTTAGAATTTTAAATAATAAATAATAAATTAATCGAATTCTATACGATACAGTTAATCCAGTACTAATAAGTACAAAAAAATAAATAATTAAGTTATTATTACTTATAAATATATTTTCTAAAATTTGATCTTTAGAATAAAATCCTGATATAAAAGGAATACCACATAAAGATATATTTGAAATTATTAATATTCTAAAAGTTAAAGGTATAAAATATTTTAATTTTCCTAAAAATCGAATATCTTGATAATTTAATATTCTATGGATTAAGATCCCTGAACATATAAATATTATAGATTTAAATATTGCATGAGTAATTAAATGAAAATATGATAATTCTCAATTTTTAAAAGCATAGATTAATATTATTAATCCTAATTGAGATAAAGTAGAGAAAGCAATAATTTTTTTTATATCATATTCAAAGTTAGCGGAAAATCCTGCTATTATTATTGTTAATAATCTAACTACTATAATAATATTTAAGATATATTCATTTTTATAAATTAAATAATGAAAACGAATTAATAGATAAACCCCCGCTGTTACTACAGTTGATGAGTGTACCAAAGAAGAAACAGGAGTAGGAGCTGCTATTGCAGCAGGTAATCAAGAAGAAAAAGGATATTGAGCTCTTTTAGTAAATGCTGAGATTATAATAATTATTCAATTAATTTTATTATTAAATATAACGTTTCAACTTCCTATAGGTATTATTAATCTAATTCTTATTAAAATTGTAACATCTCCAATTCGATTTAATAAAATAGTTAACATACCTGAATTAAACCTATAATTATTTTGATAAAAAATTACTAAACAATAAGAAATTAATCGAAGTCCATCTCATCCAATTAGAATACTAATTATATTAGGACAATAATTATTAATAATATAGATAAAATAAAAAAAAAATTAAATAAAAAAATCGAATATTATTGTATTCATGTACTATATACTCACAGCAGTATAATACAGGGTGTTTCATTTTAATCCGACCACGACAAAAAACCATGGAAAAATTAATTTTAACGAAAAATGACCTTAACAAAAGTTGAAGGGGGTAAAGGGGCCATCGAATGACACAAACACCTATCACCTTGAACTCGATTTTCAAGGTCATTTGAGGGTAATTGTGATTTTTTTAAATAGGAACCTCTATTTTAGACCTTGGAATCGGATAGAGCGGAAGCTCCTATTTCTTTAAATTTATTAAGAGAAATCATAATCATTAATATTATACAAAATTGATCGAGTAATTCTATTTATTTATTAATAACTAGAATATATTTAAGATCAATATATTCATTATTTATATTTTCTTATTCTCAACATGTTAATTATAATTCTTTAATTAGTAAAATAAATATTAATAATATAAATGAGTATATATTATTATTACTACATTGAGTACCATTAAATTTAATTATTATAAAAATTGAATTATTTATTTATTTAAATAATTTAATAAAAATATTGATTTGTGAAATCGAACTTGTAATAAATTTACTTTAAATAATTATATTATATTAGTAGTATGCTATTTTTGATAATTGGAAGAATAATTATAATAATTAGAATATTTATATTACTAAACAAAATAACTTATTTTATAGAATGAAATGTAATAATTATAAATACTGTTAATATAAATTTTTTTATTTATATAGATTGAATTATAATAATATTTATATTTACAGTTTTATTAATTTCTTCTATAATTATACAGGGTTTCATTTTAATCCGACCACGACAAAAAACCATGGAAAAATTAATTTTAACGAAAAATGACCTTAACAAAAGTTGAAGGGGGTAAAGGGGCCATCGAATGACACAAACACCTATGACCTTGAACTCGATTTTCAAGGTCATTTGAGGGTAATTGTGATTTTTTTAAATAGGAACCTCTATTTTAGACCTTGAAATCGGATAGAGCGGAAAAAATTACGTCGCAAAGGATATTTTATGTTTGCTTTGGTGACCTTGAGAAGGTCACTTCAAGGTCAAATAACAAAAAATCTGCTAAACAGCTGTTTGTCTAGTTTTATTTTACTGATGTCGAAAGATGACCTTGACAAAAGTTGAAAGGAGCAAAAGGGGCCATCTAATGACACCAACACCTCTGACCTTGAACTCGATTTTCAAGGTCATTTGAAGATCATTGTATTTTTTTAACGGGAACCCCTATTTTTGACCTCGGAATACGGAGCAGCGGAAAAAATTACGTCGGAAATGACATTTCAAGTTTGCCTTAGTGACCTTGAGAAGGTCAATTCAAGGTCAAATAAGAAGTATCAGCCTAAGATTGTTTTCCTTTCAATTTTTTCGTAGAATTATCATTTTGTTATTGTAATAAACATTAAGAGAATAATTGACTTAAAATGTGATTAAGGTCTAAAATAGAGGTTCCTATTTAAAAAAATCACAATTACCCTCAAATGACCTTGAAAATCGAGTTCAAGGTCATAGGTGTTTGTGTCATTCGATGGCCCCTTTACCCCCTTCAACTTTTGTTAAGGTCATTTTTCGTTAAAATTAATTTTTCCATGGTTTTTTGTCGTGGTCGGATTAAAATGAAACCCTGTATAATTATAGAAGAAATTAATAAAACTGTAAATATAAATATTATTATAATTCAATCTATATAAATAAAAAATTTATATTAACAGTATTTATAATTATTACATTTCATTCTATAAAATAAGTTATTTTGTTTAGTAATATAAATATTCTAATTATTATAATTATTCTTCCAATTATCAAAAATAGCATACTACTAATATAATATAATTATTTAAAGTAAATTTATTACAAGTTCGATTTCACAAATCAATATTTTTATTAATTTATTTAAATAAATAAATAATTCAATTTTTATAATAATTAAATTTAATGGTACTCAATGTAGTAATAATAATATATACTCATTTATATTATTAATATTTATTTTACTAATTAAAGAATTATAATTAACATGTTGAGAATAAGAAAATATAAATAATGAATATATTGATCTTAAATATATTCTAGTTATTAATAAATAAATAGAATTACTCGATCAATTTTGTATAATATTAATGATTATGATTTCTCTTAATAAATTTAAAGAAATAGGAGAAGATATATTACAAATACAAAATAAAAATCATCATATTGCTAAAGTAGGAAATATATTTATTATACCTTTATTAATAAGTATATTTTGTCTTTTTGAACACTTATAAGATAAATTTACTAAAGTAAATAATGCAGAAGAACATAATCCATGGGCTATTATTATTAAATACCCACCTACTATTCCTCATTTTGTTAAGCTTATTGTTCCTAATAATATTATTCCCATATGAACCACTGATGAATATGCTACTAATAGTTTTAAATCATATTGACGTAAACAAACTCAATAGAGAAATAATAGTAACAATATAATTATAATATTTACTATAATTTAACATTATTATTATTATTCGAATAATACCATACCTTCCTAATTTTAATATTACTCCTGCTAAAATCATAGAACCACAAATTGGTGCTTCTACATGAGCTTTAGGTGATCATATATGTAATATAAATAAAGGTAATTTAATCAAAAAGGCAAAATTTATATATAAATATATTATAACTTTAAATAAGTAAATTTAATAGTATTATTTAAAATAATTAAATAATTTAATCTATTAAAATAACTTAATAAGTAAAATACAATAATCATTAAAGGTAATGATGCAAATATAGTATATAATATTATAAATATTGATGCATTAATTCGTTCAGGCTGATATCCTCATCCTATAATTAATAAAAATGTAGGAAATAGTCTAACTTCAAAATATAGATAAAATATAAAATAATTAATTGATATAAATCTTAATAATAATGATATTAGTAATAGTAATAAAATAAAACTAAATATTTTTATATTTTTAAAATTTAATCTTACTATAAATATTAATATAATAATTCACAATGATAGTAATGATAATATATACCTTAATAAATCTATTCCTATTCAAGAATATAAATTTATTCAATTTTCATTAAAATTAATTGAGTAAGTAAATATTAGACTAATAAATATTAATATTATTACTAATAACTTTCTTACAATTTGTTTGTTATTAATTAAAATATTAAAATTTAATATAATAATAAAGATTAATACTTTTATCATTTATTTAAATTAAGTAATTTAAACCTATCATTTCCATAAGAACGAATTAAAATAATTAATATCGATAAACCTAATACCCTTCCACATACTACAAATACTAAATAAAATAATACTATAATCATAGAATTATTTAATATTATTAAATTTCTTAATCATATTAATAAACTTAATATTAAGAATTCCAAACAAATTAAATTTATTAAAATTTGATTATATAAATATACAAATATTAATATTGATATAATAAATATAATAATATAAAAATAAGTATTTAAATAAATAACTATTAATTTAATTAAAAATATTAATTTTGTAAATTAATAATAAGAAGACTTCTTATAGTTATTCAAAAAAATAATAAACATTATATCTTTAATCTCCAAAATTAATATTTTCATAAACTATTTATTGAATAATTTATGATAAAAACAATGATTACTATTCAAATTTATTACATTATTATAATAATTTTTACTAGTATATTAATTATTTCTCTTCCATCTCATAATACAAATATTCATCCCTTAATTTTTTGTTTATTATTATTAATATTAACTATCTTTAATTCTATAAATATTAGCTTATTAAATTATACTCATTGATTTTCTTACATTTTATTTTTAATTATAATTGGTGGAATAATAATTATTTTTTTATATTTTACCAGATTTATTAATAATATAAAAATAAAAATTAATTGAATAATATTTTCTTACCTTGGAATAATAAAATTATAGAATTTTTTTTTATTAATAGAATTTATAATAATATTAATTATATATTTATATATAATAAAAATATTAGAATAATTATCTCAATATTATATTTATTAATATGTTTAACTATAATTGTAAAAATTACTATTAATAATAAATTAACTCTACGAAAAATTAATTAATATGAAAAAATCAATTTTTAAAAAATATATATTAATAAATATTATTTATAATTCCTTAATTAACTTACCCACTCCAATTAATATTTCTATTTGATGAAATTTTGGGTTTTTATTAGGTTTATGTTTAATAATTCAAATTATTTCAGGATTTTTCTTATCAATACATTACACTCCTAATATTATTATAGCATTTGATAGGATTATTCATATTATTCAAGATGTAAATTATGGGTGACTAATTCGATTACTACATATAAATGGAGCATCTTTTTTTTTTATTTGTATATTTATTCATATTGGTCGTGGTTTATATTATAATTCATTTACTATATTAATAACATGGATAATAGGAGTATTAATTTTTTTACTTACTATAGCTATAGCATTCATAGGATATGTTTTACCTTGAGGACAAATATCATTTTGAGGAGCTACTGTCATTACTAATTTAGTCTCTGCTATTCCTTATATTGGAGAATATATTGTATTATGATTATGAGGAGTATTTTCTGTGAACAATGCTACTTTAAATCGATTTTATTCATTTCATTTTATTTTGCCTTTTATAGTAATAATATTGGTAATTGATCATTTGATTTTTCTTCATGAATCAGGTTCTAGTAATCCAATAGGATTAAATAGAAATATAAGTAAAATTTCTTTTAATGCTTATCTTATTATTAAAGATTTAATTGGATTTATTATTATATTAACCTTTTTATTAATAATTTGTTTAATAAATCCTTATATTTTATCTGATCCAGAAAATTTTAATATAGCTAATTCTATAATTACTCCTATTCATATTCAACCTGAGTGATATTTTTTATTTGCTTATGCAATTTTACGATCTACCCCTAATAAATTAGGAGGAGTAATATCAATTTTAATTTTATTAATCCTTCCTTTTAATAAAATTTATAAAATAAAAGGATTTAAATTTTATTATTTTAATAAAATTATATTTTGAATATTCATTAATTTATTTATTATACTTACTTGAATTGAAGCACGACCAGTCGAAGACCCTTATATTTTAATTGGACAAATATTATCTATTATATATTTCTTATATTTTTTTTTAAGCCCAATAATTGCAAAACAAATAGATTTAGTATTATATAATTAATTATTTAGCTTATTAATAGTTTATGATTTGAATTCATAAGAAAGAAGTAAATTCTTCTAATAATTTATTAAAATAATTATATTAAATATAGTTTAATTAATCAAAATTATAAATTAAAAAAATCCCTATTATTAAAATTAAATTAAATTATTAATGTTAATATATTAATCTCCACATTAACCTAAAAACACCTTCGATTTTGACCACAAATCGAGGGAATGTCCAGATGTAACGGATTCGGAAGTAATATCAAATGTTATTTCATCAAAACCTGCAGGTAGTTTTGAGAAACTATGAAACTCGTGTCAAATTTAATTTTACTAGTCTCTATCAATCTACGTACCCCTCTCACGATCGAACAGATGGGTAAATTACGACACTAAGACTCCGAATTAACCCAAAAACACCTTCGATTTTGATCACAAATCGAGGGAATGTCCAGATTTAACGGATTCGGAAGTAATATCAAATGTTATTTCATCAAAACCTACAGGTAGTTTTGTGAAACTATGAAACTTGTGTCAAATTTAATTTTACTAGTCGCTATCGATCTTCGTACCCCTCTCACGTTCGAACAGATGGGTAGATTACGACACTAAGACTCCGCATTAACCAAAAAACACCTTCGATTTTGATCACAAATCGAGGGAATGTCCAGATTTAACAGATTCGGAAGTAATATCAAATGTTATTTCATCAAAACCTGCAGGTAGTTTTGTGAAACTATGAAACTCGTGTCAAATTTAATTTTACTAGTCGCTATCGATCTTCGTACCCCTCTCACGTTCGAACAAATGGGTAAATTACGACACCAAGACTCCGCATTAATCTAAAAACACCTTCGATTTTTATCACAAATCGAGGGAATGTCCAGATTTAACGGATTCGGAAGTAATATCAAATGGTATTTCATCAAAACCTACAGGTAGTTTTGTGAAACTATGAAACTCGTGTCAAATTTAATTTTACTAGTCTCTATCAATCTACGTACCCCTCTCACGATCGAACAGATGGGTAAATTACGACACTAAGACTCCAAATTAACCCAAAAACACCTTCGATTTTGGTCACAAATCGGGGGAATGTCCAGATTTAACGGATTCGGAAGTAATATCAAATGGTATTTCATCAAAACCTAGAGGTAGTTTTGTGAAACTATGAAACTCGTGTCAAATTTAATTTTACTAGTCGCTATCGATCTTCGTACCCCTCTCACGTTCGAACAAATGGGTAAATTACGACACCAAGACTCCGCATTAATCTAAAAACACCTTCGATTTTTATCACAAATCGAGGGAATGTCCAGATTTAACGGATTCGGAAGTAATATCAAATGGTATTTCATCAAAACCTACAGGTAGTTTTGTGAAACTATGAAACTCGTGTCAAATTTAATTTTACTAGTCTCTATCAATCTACGTACCCCTCTCACGATCGAACAGATGGGTAAATTACGACACTAAGACTCCGAATTAACCCAAAAACACCTTCGATTTTGGTCACAAATCGGGGGAATGTCCAGATTTAACGGATTCGGAAGTAATATCAAATGTTATTTCATCAAAGCCTGCAGGTAGTTATGTGAAAATGTGAAACTCGTGTCCAATTTAATTTTACTAGTCTCTATCAATCTACGTACCCCTCTCACGATCGAACAGATGGGTAGATTACGACACTAAGACTCCGCATTAACCAAAAAACACCTTCGATTTTGATCACAAATCGAGGGAATGTCCAGATTTAACGGATTCGGAAGTAATATCAAATGTTATTTCATCAAAACCTGCAGGTAGTTTTGTGAAACTATGAAACTTGTGTCAAATTTAATTTTACTAGTCGCTATCGATCTTCGTACCCCTCTCACGTTCGAACAGATGGGTAGATTACGACACTAAGACTCCGAATTAATCCAAAAACACCTTCGATTTTGATCACAAATCGAGGGAATGTCCAGATGTAACGGATTCGGAAGTAATATCAAATGTTATTTCATCAAAACCTGCAGGTAGTTTTGTGAAACTATGAAACTCGTGTCAAATTTAATTTTACTAGTCTCTATCCATCTACGTACCCCTCTCACGATCGAACATATGGGTAAATTACGACACTAAGACTCCGAATTAACCCAAAATACCTTCGATATTGATCACAAATCGAGGGAATGTCCAGATTTAACGGATTCGGAAGTAATATCAAATGTTATTTCATCAAAACCTGCAGGTAGTTTTGTGAAACTATGAAACTTGTGTCAAATTTAATTTTACTAGTCGCTATCGATCTACGCACCCCTCTCACGTTCGAACAGATGGGTAAATTACGACACCAAGTCTCCGCATTAATCTAAAAACACCTTCGATTTTTATCACAAATCGAGGGAATGTCCAGATTTAACGGATTCGGAAGTAATATCAAATGTTATTTCATCAAAACCTGCAGGTAGTTTTGTGAAACTATGAAACTTGTGTCAAATTTAATTTTACTAGTCGCTATCGATCTTCGTACCCCTCTCACGTTCGAACAGATGGGTAAATTACGACACCAAGACTCCGCATTAATCTAAAAACACCTTCGATTTTTATCACAAATCGAGGGAATGTCCAGATTTAACGGATTCGGAAGTAATATCAAATGGTATTTCATCAAAACCTACAGGTAGTTTTGTGAAACTATGAAACTTGTGTCAAATTTAATTTTACTAGTCGCTATCGATCTTCGTACCCCTATCACGTTCGAACAGATGGGTAGATTACGACACTAAGACTCCGCATTAACCTAAAAACACCTTCGATTTTGAACACAAATCGAGGGAATGTCCAGATGTAACGGATTCGGAAGTAATATCAAATGTTATTTCATCAAAACCTGCAGGTAGTTTTGTGAAACTGTGAAACTCGTGTCAAATTTAATTTTACTAGTCTCTATCAATCTACGTACCCCTCTCACGATCGAACAGATGGGTAAATTACGACACTAAGACTCCGAATTAACCCAAAAACACCTTCGATTTTGGTCACAAATCGGGGGAATGTCCAGATTTAACGGATTCGGAAGTAATATCAAATGTTATTTCATCAAAGCCTGCAGGTAGTTTTGTGAAAATGTGAAACTCGTGTCAAATTTAATTTTACTAGTCTCTATCAATCTACGTACCCCTCTCACGATCGAACAGATGGGTAGATTACGACACTAAGACTCCGCATTAACCAAAAAACACCTTCGATTTTGATCACAAATCGAGGGAATGTCCAGATTTAACGGATTCGGAAGTAATATCAAATGTTATTTCATCAAAACCTGCAGGTAGTTTTGTGAAACTATGAAACTTGTGTCAAATTTAATTTTACTAGTCGCTATCGATCTACGTACCCCTCTCACGTTCGAACAGATGGGTAAATTACGACACCAAGACTCCGCATTAATCTAAAAACACCTTCGATTTTTATCACAAATCGAGGGAATGTCCAGATTTAACGGATTCGGAAGTAATATCAAATGGTATTTCATCAAAACCTACAGGTAGTTTTGTGAAACTATGAAACTTGTGTCAAATTTAATTTTACTAGTCGCTATCGATCTTCGTACCCCTCTCACGTTCGAACAGATGGGTAGATTACGACACTAAGACTCCGAATTAACCCAAAAACACCTTCGATTTTGATCACAAATCGAGGGAATGTCCAGATGTAACGGATTCGGAAGTAATATCAAATGTTATTTCATCAAAACCTGCAGGTAGTTTTGTGAAACTATGAAACTTGTGTCAAATTTAATTTTACTAGTCGCTATCGATCTTCGTACCCCTCTCACGTTCGAACAGATGGGTAAATTACGACACCAAGACTCCGCATTAATCTAAAAACACCTTCGATTTTTATCACAAATCGAGGGAATGTCCAGATTTAACGGATTCGGAAGTAATATCAAATGGTATTTCATCAAAACCTACAGGTAGTTTTGTGAAACTATGAAACTTGTGTCAAATTTAATTTTACTAGTCGCTATCGATCTTCGTACCCCTATCACGTTCGAACAGATGGGTAGATTACGACACTAAGACTCCGCATTAACCTAAAAACACCTTCGATTTTGATCACAAATCGAGGGAATGTCCAGATGTAACGGATTCGGAAGTAATATCAAATGTTATTTCATCAAAACCTGCAGGTAGTTTTGTGAAACTGTGAAACTCGTGTCAAATTTAATTTTACTAGTCTCTATCAATCTACGTACCCCTCTCACGATCGAACAGATGGGTAAATTACGACACTAAGACTCCGAATTAACCCAAAAACACCTTCGATTTTGGTCACAAATCGGGGGAATGTCCAGATTTAACGGATTCGGAAGTAATATCAAATGTTATTTCATCAAAGCCTGCAGGTAGTTTTGTGAAAATGTGAAACTCGTGTCAAATTTAATTTTACTAGTCTCTATCAATCTACGTACCCCTCTCACGATCGAACAGATGGGTAGATTACGACACTAAGACTCCGCATTAACCAAAAAACACCTTCGATTTTGATCACAAATCGAGGGAATGTCCAGATTTAACGGATTCGGAAGTAATATCAAATGTTATTTCATCAAAACCTGCAGGTAGTTTTGTGAAACTGTGAAACTCGTGTCAAATTTAATTTTACTAGTCTCTATCAATCTACGTACCCCTCTCACGATCGAACAGATGGGTAAATTACGACACTAAGACTCCGAATTAACCCAAAAACACCTTCGATTTTGGTCACAAATCGGGGGAATGTCCAGATTTAACGGATTCGGAAGTAATATCAAATGTTATTTCATCAAAGCCTGCAGGTAGTTTTGTGAA
The DNA here is from genome assembly GCF_009193385.2 of Nasonia vitripennis. Taxonomy (NCBI): domain Eukaryota; kingdom Metazoa; phylum Arthropoda; class Insecta; order Hymenoptera; family Pteromalidae; genus Nasonia; species Nasonia vitripennis. Next base: position 1,826,268 of record NW_022279600.1, read on the forward strand.
ACTGTGAAACTCGTGTCAAATTTAATTTTACTAGTCTCTATCAATCTACGTACCCCTCTCACGATCGAACAGATGGGTAAATTACGACACTAAGACTCCGAATTAACCCAAAAACACCTTCGATTTTGGTCACAAATCGGGGAATGTCCAGATTTAACGGATTCGGAAGTAATATCAAATGTTATTTCATCAAAGCCTGCAGGTAGTTTTGTGAAAATGTGAAACTCGTGTCAAATTTAATTTTACTAGTCTCTATCAATCTACGTACCCCTCTCACGATCGAACAGATGGGTAGATTACGACACTAAGACTCCGCATTAACCAAAAAACACCTTCGATTTTTATCACAAATCGAGGGAATGTCCAGATTTAACGGATTCGGAAGTAATATCAAATGGTATTTCATCAAAACCTACAGGTAGTTTTGTGAAACTATGAAACTTGTGTCAAATTTAATTTTACTAGTCGCTATCGATCTTCGTACCCCTCTCACGTTCGAACAGATGGGTAGATTACGACACTAAGACTCCGAATTAACCCAAAAACACCTTCGATTTTGATCACAAATCGAGGGAATGTCCAGATGTAACGGATTCGGAAGTAATATCAAATGTTATTTCATCAAAACCTGCAGGTAGTTTTGTGAAACTATGAAACTTGTGTCAAATTTAATTTTACTAGTCTCTATCCATCTACGTACCCCTCTCACAATCGAACATATGGGTAAATTACGACACTAAGACTCCGAATTAACCCAAAATACCTTCGATATTGATCACAAATCAAGGGAATGTCCAGATTTAACGGATTCGGAAGTAATATCAAATGTTATTTCATCAAAACCTGCAGGTAGTTTTGTGAAACTATGAAACTTGTGTCAAATTTAATTTTACTAGTCGCTATCGATCTACGTACCCCTCTCACGTTCGAACAGATGGGTAAATTACGACACCAAGACTCCGCATTAATCTAAAAACACCTTCGATTTTTATCACAAATCGAGGGAATGTCCAGATTTAACGGATTCGGAAGTAATATCAAATGGTATTTCATCAAAACCTACAGGTAGTTTTGTGAAACTATGAAACTTGTGTCAAATTTAATTTTACTAGTCGCTATCGATCTTCGTACCCCTCTCACGTTCGAACAGATGGGTAGATTACGACACTAAGACTCCGAATTAACCAAAATACCTTCGATATTGATCACAAATCGAGGGAATGTCCAGATTTAACGGATTCGGAAGTAATATCAAATGTTATTTCATCAAAACCTGCAGGTAGTTTTGTGAAACTATGAAACTTGTGTCAAATTTAATTTTACTAGTCGCTATCGATCTACGTACCCCTCTCACGTTCGAACAGATGGGTAAATTACGACACTAAGACTCCGCATTAACCTAAAAACACCTTCGATTTTGATCACAAATCGAGGGAATGTCCAGATGTAACGGATTCGGAAGTAATATCAAATGTTATTTCATCAAAACCTGCAGGTAGTTTTGTGAAACTGTGAAACTCGTGTCAAATTTAATTTTACTAGTCTCTATCAATCTACGTACCCCTCTCACGATCGAACAGATGGGTAAATTACGACACTAAGACTCCGAATTAACCCAAAAACACCTTCGATTTTGTCACAAATCGGGGGAATGTCCAGATTTAACGGATTCGGAAGTAATATCAAATGTTATTTCATCAAAGCCTGCAGGTAGTTTTGTGAAAATGTGAAACTCGTGTCAAATTTAATTTTACTAGTCTCTATCCATCTACGTACCCCTCTCACGATCGAACATATGGGTAAATTACGACACTAAGACTCCGAATTAACCCAAAAACCTTCGATTTGATCACAAATCGAGGGAATGTCCAGATTTAACGGATTCGGAAGTAATATCAAATGTTATTTCATCAAAACCTGCAGGTAGTTTTGTGAAACTATGAAACTGTGTCAAATTTAATTTTACTAGTCGCTATCGATCTACGTACCCCTCTCACGTTCGAACAGATGGGTAAATTACGACACAGACTCCGAATTAACCCAAAAACACCTTCGATTTTGATCACAAATCGAGGGAATGTCCAGATTTAACGGATTCGGAAGTAATATCAAATGTTATTTCATCAAAACCTGCAGGTAGTTTTGTGAAACTGTGAAACTCGTGTCAAATTTAATTTTACTAGTCTCTATCAATCTACGTACCCCTCTCACGATCGAACAGATGGGTAAATTACGACACTAAGACTCCGATTAACCAAAAACACCTTCGATTTTGATCACAAATCGAGGGAATGTCCAGATGTAACGGATTCGGAAGTAATATCAAATGTTATTTCATCAAAACCTGCAGGTAGTTTTGTGAAACTATGAAACTCGTGTCAAATTTAATTTTACTAGTCTCTATCATCTACGTACCCCTCTCACGATCGAACAGATGGGTAAATTACGACACTAAGACCCGAATTAACCCAAAAACACCTTCGATTTTGATCACAAATCGAGGGAATGTCCAGATGTAACGGATTCGGAAGTAATATCAAATGTTATTTCATCAAAACCTGCAGGTAGTTTTGTGAAACTATGAAACTCGTGTCAAATTTAATTTTACTAGTCTCTATCCATCTACGTACCCCTCTCACGATCGAACATATGGGTAAATTACGACACTAAGACTCCGAATTAACCCAAAAACACCTTCGATTTGATCACAAATCGAGGGAATGTCCAGATTTAACGGATTCGGAAGTAATATCAAATGTTATTTCATCAAAACCTGCAGGTAGTTTTGTGAAACTATGAAACTTGTGTCAAATTTAATTTTACTAGTCGCTATCGATCTACGTACCCCTCTCACGTTCGAACAGATGGTAGATTACGACACAGACTCCGCATTAACCAAAAACACCTTCGATTTTTATCACAAATCGAGGGAATGTCCAGATTTAACGGATTCGGAAGTAATATCAAATGTTATTTCATCAAAACCTGCAGGTAGTTTTGTGAAACTGTGAAACTCGTGTCAAATTTAATTTTACTAGTCTCTATCAATCTACGTACCCCTCTCACGATCGAACAGATGGGTAAATTACGACACTAAGACTCCGAATTAACCCAAAAACACCTTCGATTTTGACCACAAATCGAGGGAATGTCCAGATGTAACGGATTCGGAAGTAATATCAAATGTTATTTCATCAAAACCTGCAGGTAGTTTTGTGAAACTATGAAACTCGTGTCAAATTTAATTTTACTAGTCTCTATCCATCTACGTACCCCTCTCACGATCGAACATATGGGTAAATTACGACACTAAGACACCGAATTAACCCAAAAACACCTTCGATTTTGATCACAAATCGAGGGAATGTCCAGATGTAACGGATTCGGAAGTAATATCAAATGTTATTTCATCAAAACCTGCAGGTAGTTTTGTGAAACTATGAAACTCGTGTCAAATTTAATTTTACTAGTCTCTATCCATCTACGTACCCCTCTCACGATCGAACATATGGGTAAATTACGACACTAAGACTCCGAATTAACCCAAAATACCTTCGATATTGATCACAAATCGAGGGAATGTCCAGATTTAACGGATTCGGAAGTAATATCAAATGTTATTTCATCAAAACCTGCAGGTAGTTTTGTGAAACTATGAAACTTGTGTCAAATTTAATTTTACTAGTCGCTATCGATCTACGTACCCCTCTCACGTTCGAACAGATGGGTAAATTACGACACAAGACTCCGCATTAACTAAAAACACCTTCGATTTTTATCACAATTCGAGGGAATGTCCAGATTTAACGGATTCGGAAGTAATATCAAATGTTATTTCATCAAAACCTGCAGGTAGTTTTGTGAAACTATGAAACTCGTGTCAAATTTAATTTTACTAGTCTCTATCAATCTACGTACCCCTCTCACGATCGAACAGATGGGTAGATTACGACACTAAGACTCCGCATTAACCAAAAACACCTTCGATTTTGATCACAAATCGAGGGAATGTCCAGATGTAACGGATTCGGAAGTAATATCAAATGTTATTTCATCAAAACCTGCAGGTAGTTTTGAGAAACTATGAAACTCGTGTCAAATTTAATTTTACTAGTCTCTATCAATCTACGTACCCCTCTCACGATCGAACAGATGGGTAAATTACGACACTAAGACTCCGAATTAACCCAAAAACACCTTCGATTTTGATCACAAATCGAGGGAATGTCCAGATGTAACGGATTCGGAAGTAATATCAAATGTTATTTCATCAAAACCTGCAGGTAGTTTTTTGAAACTATGAAACTTGTGTCAAATTTAATTTTACTAGTCGCTATCGATCTACGTACCCCTCTCACGTTCGAACAGATGGGTAATTACGACACTAAGACTCCGCATTAACCAAAAACACCTTCGATTTTATCACAAATCGAGGGAATGTCCAGATTTAACGGATTCGGAAGTAATATCAAATGTTATTTCATCAAAACCTGCAGGTAGTTTTGTGAAACTGTGAAACTCGTGTCAAATTTAATTTTACTAGTCTCTATCAATCTACGTACCCCTCTCACGATCGAACAGATGGGTAAATTACGACACTAAGACTCCGAATTAACCCAAAAACACCTTCGATTTTGATCACAAATCGAGGGAATGTCCAGATGTAACGGATTCGGAAGTAATATCAAATGTTATTTCATCAAAACCTGCAGGTAGTTTTGTGAAACTATGAAACTCGTGTCAAATTTAATTTTACTAGTCTCTATCATCTACGTACCCCTCTCACGATCGAACATATGGGTAAATTACGACACTAAGACACCGAATTAACCCAAAAACACCTTCGATTTTGATCACAAATCGAGGGAATGTCCAGATGTAACGGATTCGGAAGTAATATCAAATGTTATTTCATCAAAACCTGCAGGTAGTTTTGTGAAACTATGAAACTCGTGTCAAATTTAATTTTACTAGTCTCTATCATCTACGTACCCCTCTCACGATCGAACAGATGGGTAAATTACGACACTAAGACTCCGAATTAACCAAAAACACCTTCGATTTTGATCACAAATCGAGGGAATGTCCAGATTTAACGGATTCGGAAGTAATATCAAATGTTATTTCATCAAAACCTGCAGGTAGTTTTGTGAAACTATGAAACTTGTGTCAAATTTAATTTTACTAGTCGCTATCGATCTACGTACCCCTCTCACGTTCGAACAGATGGGTAAATTACGACACAAGACTCCGCATTAACCAAAAACACCTTCGATTTTGATCACAAATCGAGGGAATGTCCAGATTTAACGGATTCGGAAGTAATATCAAATGTTATTTCATCAAAACCTGCAGGTAGTTTTGTGAAACTATGAAACTCGTGTCAAATTTAATTTTACTAGTCTCTATCATCTACGTACCCCTCTCACGATCGAACAGATGGGTAAATTACGACACTAAGACTCCGCATTAACCAAAAACACCTTCGATTTTGATCACAAATCGAGGGAATGTCCAGATGTAACGGATTCGGAAGTAATATCAAATGTTATTTCATCAAAACCTGCAGGTAGTTTTGTGAAACTATGAAACTCGTGTCAAATTTAATTTTACTAGTCTCTATCAATCTACGTACCCCTCTCACGATCGAACAGATGGGTAAATTACGACACTAAGACTCCGAATTAACCCAAAAACACCTTCGATTTTGATCACAAATCGAGGGAATGTCCAGATTTAACGGATTCGGAAGTAATATCAAATGTTATTTCATCAAAACCTGCAGGTAGTTTTGTGAAACTATGAAACTTGTGTCAAATTTAATTTTACTAGTCGCTATCGATCTACGTACCCCTCTCACGTTCGAACAGATGGGTAGATTACGACACTAAGACTCCGCATTAACCTAAAAACACCTTCGATTTTGATCACAAATCGAGGGAATGTCCAGATGTAACGGATTCGGAAGTAATATCAAATGTTATTTCATCAAAACCTGCAGGTAGTTTTGTGAAACTGTGAAACTCGTGTCAAATTTAATTTTACTAGTCTCTATCAATCTACGTACCCCTCTCACGATCGAACAGATGGGTAAATTACGACACTAAGACTCCGAATTAACCCAAAAACACCTTCGATTTTGATCACAAATCGAGGGAATGTCCAGATTTAACGGATTCGGAAGTAATATCAAATGTTATTTCATCAAACCTGCAGGTAGTTTTGTGAAACTATGAAACTCGTGTCAAATTTAATTTTACTAGTCTCTATCAATCTACGTACCCCTCTCACGATCGAACAGATGGGTAGATTACGACACTAAGACTCCGCATTAACCAAAAACACCTTCGATTTTGATCACAAATCGAGGGAATGTCCAGATTTAACGGATTCGGAAGTAATATCAAATGTTATTTCATCAAAACCTGCAGGTAGTTTTGTGAAACTATGAAACTTGTGTCAAATTTAATTTTACTAGTCGCTATCGATCTACGTACCCCTCTCACGTTCGAACAGATGGGTAAATTACGACACTAAGACTCCGCATTAACTAAAAACACCTTCGATTTTATCACAAATCGAGGGAATGTCCAGATTTAACGGATTCGGAAGTAATATCAAATGTTATTTCATCAAAACCTCAGGTAGTTTTGTGAAACTATGAAACTTGTGTCAAATTTAATTTTACTAGTCTCTATCAATCTACGTACCCCTCTCACGATCGAACAGATGGGTAGATTACGACACTAAGACTCCGCATTAACCAAAAACACCTTCGATTTTGATCACAAATCGAGGGAATGTCCAGATGTAACGGATTCGGAAGTAATATCAAATGTTATTTCATCAAAACCTGCAGGTAGTTTTGTGAAACTATGAAACTCGTGTCAAATTTAATTTTACTAGTCTCTATCAATCTACGTACCCCTCTCACGATCGAACAGATGGGTAAATTACGACACTAAGACTCCGAATTAACCAAAAACACCTTCGATTTTGATCACAAATCGAGGGAATGTCCAGATTTAACGGATTCGGAAGTAATATCAAATGTTATTTCATCAAAACCTGCAGGTAGTTTTGTGAAACTATGAAACTTGTGTCAAATTTAATTTTACTAGTCGCTATCGATCTACGTACCCCTTCACGTTCGAACAGATGGGTAGATTACGACACTAAGACTCCGCATTAACCTAAAAACACCTTCGATTTTGATCACAAATCGAGGGAATGTCCAGATGTAACGGATTCGGAAGTAATATCAAATGTTATTTCATCAAAACCTGCAGGTAGTTTTGTGAAACTGTGAAACTCGTGTCAAATTTAATTTTACTAGTCTCTATCAATCTACGTACCCCTCTCACGATCGAACAGATGGGTAAATTACGACACTAAGACTCCGAATTAACCCAAAAACACCTTCGATTTTGGTCACAAATCGGGGGAATGTCCAGATTTAACGGATTCGGAAGTAATATCAAATGTTATTTCATCAAAACCTGCAGGTAGTTTTGTGAAACTATGAAACTCGTGTCAAATTTAATTTTACTAGTCTCTATCAATCTACGTACCCCTCTCACGATCGAACAGATGGGTAGATTACGACACTAAGACTCCGCATTAACCAAAAAACACCTTCGATTTTGATCACAAATCGAGGGAATGTCCAGATGTAACGGATTCGGAAGTAATATCAAATGTTATTTCATCAAAACCTGCAGGTAGTTTTGTGAAACTATGAAACTCGTGTCAAATTTAATTTTACTAGTCTCTATCAATCTACGTACCCCTCTCACGATCGAACAGATGGGTAAATTACGACACTAAGACTCCGAATTAACCCAAAAACACCTTCGATTTTGATCACAAATCGAGGGAATGTCCAGATGTAACGGATTCGGAAGTAATATCAAATGTTATTTCATCAAAACCTGCAGGTAGTTTTGTGAAACTATGAAACTTGTGTCAAATTTAATTTTACTAGTCCTATCGATCTTCGTACCCCTATCACGTTCGAACAGATGGGTAGATTACGACACTAAGACTCCGCATTAACCAAAAACACCTTCGATTTTGATCACAAATCGAGGGAATGTCCAGATGTAACGGATTCGGAAGTAATATCAAATGTTATTTCATCAAAACCTGCAGGTAGTTTTGTGAAACTATGAAACTCGTGTCAAATTTAATTTTACTAGTCTCTATCAATCTACGTACCCCTCTCACGATCGAACAGATGGGTAAATTACGACACTAAGACTCCGAATTAACCCAAAAACACCTTCGATTTTGATCACAAATCGAGGGAATGTCCAGATTTAACGGATTCGGAAGTAATATCAAATGTTATTTCATCAAACCTGCAGGTAGTTTTGTGAAACTGTGAAACTCGTGTCAAATTTAATTTTACTAGTCTCTATCAATCTACGTACCCCTCTCACGATCGAACAGATGGGTAGATTACGACACTAAGACTCCGCATTAACCAAAAACACCTTCGATTTTGATCACAAATCGAGGGAATGTCCAGATGTAACGGATTCGGAAGTAATATCAAATGTTATTTCATCAAAACCTGCAGGTAGTTTTGTGAAACTATGAAACTCGTGTCAAATTTAATTTTACTAGTCTCTATCATCTACGTACCCCTCTCACGATCGAACAGATGGGTAAATTACGACACTAAGACTCCGAATTAACCCAAAAACACCTTCGATTTTGGTCACAAATCGGGGGAATGTCCAGATTTAACGGATTCGGAAGTAATATCAAATGTTATTTCATCAAAGCCTGCAGGTAGTTTTGTGAAACTATGAAACTGTGTCAAATTTAATTTTACTAGTCTCTATCAATCTACGTACCCCTCTCACGATCGAACAGATGGGTAGATTACGACACTAAGACTCCGCATTAACCAAAAACACCTTCGATTTTGATCACAAATCGAGGGAATGTCCAGATTTAACGGATTCGGAAGTAATATCAAATGTTATTTCATCAAAACCTGCAGGTAGTTTTGTGAAACTATGAAACTTGTGTCAAATTTAATTTTACTAGTCGCTATCGATCTACGTACCCCTCTCACGTTCGAACAGATGGGTAAATTACGACACCAAGACTCCGCATTAATCTAAAAACACCTTCGATTTTTATCACAAATCGAGGGAATGTCCAGATTTAACGGATTCGGAAGTAATATCAAATGTTATTTCATCAAAACCTACAGGTAGTTTTGTGAAACTATGAAACTTGTGTCAAATTTAATTTTACTAGTCGCTATCGATCTTCGTACCCCTATCACGTTCGAACAGATGGGTAGATTACGACACTAAGACTCCGCATTAACCTAAAAACACCTTCGATTTTGATCACAAATCGAGGGAATGTCCAGATGTAACGGATTCGGAAGTAATATCAAATGTTATTTCATCAAAACCTGCAGGTAGTTTTGTGAAACTGTGAAACTCGTGTCAAATTTAATTTTACTAGTCTCTATCAATCTACGTACCCCTCTCACGATCGAACAGATGGGTAAATTACGACACTAAGACTCCGAATTAACCCAAAAACACCTTCGATTTTGATCACAAATCGAGGGAATGTCCAGATGTAACGGATTCGGAAGTAATATCAAATGTTATTTCATCAAAACCTGCAGGTAGTTTTTTGAAACTATGAAACTTGTGTCAAATTTAATTTTACTAGTCGCTATCGATCTTCGTACCCCTATCACGTTCGAACAGATGGGTAGATTACGACACTAAGACTCCGCATTAACCTAAAAACACCTTCGATTTTGATCACAAATCGAGGGAATGTCCAGATGTAACGGATTCGGAAGTAATATCAAATGTTATTTCATCAAAACCTGCAGGTAGTTTTGTGAAACTGTGAAACTCGTGTCAAATTTAATTTTACTAGTCTCTATCAATCTACGTACCCCTCTCACGATCGAACAGATGGGTAAATTACGACACTAAGACTCCGAATTAACCCAAAAACACCTTCGATTTTGGTCACAAATCGGGGAATGTCCAGATTTAACGGATTCGGAAGTAATATCAAATGTTATTTCATCAAAGCCTGCAGGTAGTTTTGTGAAAATGTGAAACTCGTGTCAAATTTAATTTTACTAGTCTCTATCAATCTACGTACCCCTCTCACGATCGAACAGATGGGTAGATTACGACACTAAGACTCCGCATTAACCAAAAAACACCTTCGATTTTGATCACAAATCGAGGGAATGTCCAGATTTAACGGATTCGGAAGTAATATCAAATGTTATTTCATCAAAACCTGCAGGTAGTTTTGTGAAACTATGAAACTTGTGTCAAATTTAATTTTACTAGTCGCTATCGATCTACGTACCCCTCTCACGTTCGAACAGATGGGTAAATTACGACACCAAGACTCCGCATTAATCTAAAAACACCTTCGATTTTTATCACAAATCGAGGGAATGTCCAGATTTAACGGATTCGGAAGTAATATCAAATGGTATTTCATCAAAACCTACAGGTAGTTTTGTGAAACTATGAAACTTGTGTCAAATTTAATTTTACTAGTCTCTATCAATCTACGTACCCCTCTCACGATCGAACAGATGGGTAGATTACGACACTAAGACTCCGCATTAACCAAAAAACACCTTCGATTTTGATCACAAATCGAGGGAATGTCCAGATTTAACGGATTCGGAAGTAATATCAAATGTTATTTCATCAAAACCTGCAGGTAGTTTTGTGAAACTATGAAACTTGTGTCAAATTTAATTTTACTAGTCTCTATCAATCTACGTACCCCTCTCACGATCGAACAGATGGGTAAATTACGACACTAAGACTCCGAATTAACCCAAAAACACCTTCGATTTTGGTCACAAATCGGGGGAATGTCCAGATTTAACGGATTCGGAAGTAATATCAAATGTTATTTCATCAAAGCCTGCAGGTAGTTTTGTGAAAATGTGAAACTCGTGTCAAATTTAATTTTACTAGTCTCTATCAATCTACGTACCCCTCTCACGATCGAACAGATGGGTAGATTACGACACTAAGACTCCGCATTAACCAAAAAACACCTTCGATTTTGATCACAAATCGAGGGAATGTCCAGATTTAACGGATTCGGAAGTAATATCAAATGTTATTTCATCAAAACCTGCAGGTAGTTTTGTGAAACTATGAAACTTGTGTCAAATTTAATTTTACTAGTCGCTATCGATCTACGTACCCCTCTCACGTTCGAACATATGGGTAAATTACGACACTAAGACTCCGAATTAACCCAAAATACCTTCGATATTGATCACAAATCGAGGGAATGTCCAGATTTAACGGATTCGGAAGTAATATCAAATGTTATTTCATCAAAACCTCCAGGTAGTTTTGTGAAACTATGAAACTTGTGTCAAATTTAATTTTACTAGTCGCTATCGATCTACGTACCCCTCTCACGTTCGAACAGATGGGTAAATTACGACACCAAGACTCCGCATTAATCTAAAAACACCTTCGATTTTTATCACAATTCGAGGGAATGTCCAGATTTAACGGATTCGGAAGTAATATCAAATGTTATTTCATCAAAACCTGCAGGTAGTTTTGTGAAACTATGAAACTCGTGTCAAATTTAATTTTACTAGTCTCTATCAATCTACGTACCCCTCTCACGATCGAACAGATGGGTAGATTACGACACTAAGACTCCGCATTAACCAAAAAACACCTTCGATTTTGATCACAAATCGAGGGAATGTCCAGATTTAACGGATTCGGAAGTAATATCAAATGGTATTTCATCAAAACCTACAGGTAGTTTTGTGAAACTATGAAACTTGTGTCAAATTTAATTTTACTAGTCTCTATCAATCTACGTACCCCTCTCACGATCGAACAGATGGGTAAATTACGACACTAAGACTCCGAATTAACCCAAAAACACCTTCGATTTTGATCACAAATCGAGGGAATGTCCAGATTTAACGGATTCGGAAGTAATATCAAATGTTATTTCATCAAAACCTGCAGGTAGTTTTGTGAAACTATGAAACTTGTGTCAAATTTAATTTTACTAGTCTCTATCAATCTACGTACCCCTCTCACGATCGAACAGATGGGTAAATTACGACACTAAGACTCCGAATTAACCCAAAAACACCTTCGATTTTGGTCACAAATCGGGGGAATGTCCAGATTTAACGGATTCGGAAGTAATATCAAATGTTATTTCATCAAAGCCTGCAGGTAGTTTTGTGAAAATGTGAAACTCGTGTCAAATTTAATTTTACTAGTCTCTATCAATCTACGTACCCCTCTCACGATCGAACAGATGGGTAGATTACGACACTAAGACTCCGCATTAACCAAAAAACACCTTCGATTTTGATCACAAATCGAGGGAATGTCCAGATTTAACGGATTCGGAAGTAATATCAAATGTTATTTCATCAAAACCTGCAGGTAGTTTTGTGAAACTATGAAACTTGTGTCAAATTTAATTTTACTAGTCGCTATCGATCTACGTACCCCTCTCACGTTCGAACATATGGGTAAATTACGACACTAAGACTCCGAATTAACCCAAAATACCTTCGATATTGATCACAAATCGAGGGAATGTCCAGATTTAACGGATTCGGAAGTAATATCAAATGTTATTTCATCAAAACCTCCAGGTAGTTTTGTGAAACTATGAAACTTGTGTCAAATTTAATTTTACTAGTCGCTATCGATCTACGTACCCCTCTCACGTTCGAACAGATGGGTAAATTACGACACCAAGACTCCGCATTAATCTAAAAACACCTTCGATTTTTATCACAATTCGAGGGAATGTCCAGATTTAACGGATTCGGAAGTAATATCAAATGTTATTTCATCAAAACCTGCAGGTAGTTTTGTGAAACTATGAAACTCGTGTCAAATTTAATTTTACTAGTCTCTATCAATCTACGTACCCCTCTCACGATCGAACAGATGGGTAGATTACGACACTAAGACTCCGCATTAACCAAAAAACACCTTCGATTTTGATCACAAATCGAGGGAATGTCCAGATGTAACGGATTCGGAAGTAATATCAAATGTTATTTCATCAAAACCTGCAGGTAGTTTTGAGAAACTATGAAACTCGTGTCAAATTTAATTTTACTAGTCTCTATCAATCTACGTACCCCTCTCACGATCGAACAGATGGGTAAATTACGACACTAAGACTCCGAATTAACCCAAAAACACCTTCGATTTTGATCACAAATCAAGGGAATGTCCAGATGTAACGGATTCGGAAGTAATATCAAATGTTATTTCATCAAAACCTGCAGGTAGTTTTTTGAAACTATGAAACTTGTGTCAAATTTAATTTTACTAGTCGCTATCGATCTTCGTACCCCTATCACGTTCGAACAGATGGGTAGATTACGACACTAAGACTCCGCATTAACCTAAAAACACCTTCGATTTTGATCACAAATCGAGGGAATGTCCAGATGTAACGGATTCGGAAGTAATATCAAATGTTATTTCATCAAAACCTGCAGGTAGTTTTGTGAAACTGTGAAACTCGTGTCAAATTTAATTTTACTAGTCTCTATCAATCTACGTACCCCTCTCACGATCGAACAGATGGGTAAATTACGACACTAAGACTCCGAATTAACCCAAAAACACCTTCGATTTTGGTCACAAATCGGGGGAATGTCCAGATTTAACGGATTCGGAAGTAATATCAAATGTTATTTCATCAAAGCCTGCAGGTAGTTTTGTGAAAATGTGAAACTCGTGTCAAATTTAATTTTACTAGTCTCTATCAATCTACGTACCCCTCTCACGATCGAACAGATGGGTAGATTACGACACTAAGACTCCGCATTAACCAAAAAACACCTTCGATTTTGATCACAAATCGAGGGAATGTCCAGATTTAACGGATTCGGAAGTAATATCAAATGTTATTTCATCAAAACCTGCAGGTAGTTTTGTGAAACTATGAAACTTGTGTCAAATTTAATTTTACTAGTCGCTATCGATCTACGTACCCCTCTCACGTTCGAACAGATGGGTAAATTACGACACCAAGACTCCGCATTAATCTAAAAACACCTTCGATTTTTATCACAAATCGAGGGAATGTCCAGATTTAACGGATTCGGAAGTAATATCAAATGGTATTTCATCAAAACCTACAGGTAGTTTTGTGAAACTATGAAACTTGTGTCAAATTTAATTTTACTAGTCTCTATCAATCTACGTACCCCTCTCACGATCGAACAGATGGGTAGATTACGACACTAAGACTCCGCATTAACCAAAAAACACCTTCGATTTTGATCACAAATCGAGGGAATGTCCAGATGTAACGGATTCGGAAGTAATATCAAATGTTATTTCATCAAAACCTGCAGGTAGTTTTGAGAAACTATGAAACTCGTGTCAAATTTAATTTTACTAGTCTCTATCAATCTACGTACCCCTCTCACGATCGAACAGATGGGTAAATTACGACACTAAGACTCCGAATTAACCCAAAAACACCTTCGATTTTGATCACAAATCGAGGGAATGTCCAGATGTAACGGATTCGGAAGTAATATCAAATGTTATTTCATCAAAACCTGCAGGTAGTTTTTTGAAACTATGAAACTTGTGTCAAATTTAATTTTACTAGTCGCTATCGATCTTCGTACCCCTATCACGTTCGAACAGATGGGTAGATTACGACACTAAGACTCCGCATTAACCTAAAAACACCTTCGATTTTGATCACAAATCGAGGGAATGTCCAGATGTAACGGATTCGGAAGTAATATCAAATGTTATTTCATCAAAACCTGCAGGTAGTTTTGTGAAACTGTGAAACTCGTGTCAAATTTAATTTTACTAGTCTCTATCAATCTACGTACCCCTCTCACGATCGAACAGATGGGTAAATTACGACACTAAGACTCCGAATTAACCCAAAAACACCTTCGATTTTGACCACAAATCGAGGGAATGTCCAGATGTAACGGATTCGGAAGTAATATCAAATGTTATTTCATCAAAACCTGCAGGTAGTTTTGTGAAACTATGAAACTCGTGTCAAATTTAATTTTACTAGTCTCTATCCATCTACGTACCCCTCTCACGATCGAACATATGGGTAAATTACGACACTAAGACTCCGAATTAACCCAAAATACCTTCGATATTGATCACAAATCGAGGGAATGTCCAGATTTAACGGATTCGGAAGTAATATCAAATGTTATTTCATCAAAACCTGCAGGTAGTTTTGTGAAACTATGAAACTTGTGTCAAATTTAATTTTACTAGTCGCTATCGATCTACGTACCCCTCTCACGTTCGAACAGATGGGTAAATTACGACACCAAGACTCCGCATTAATCTAAAAACACCTTCGATTTTTATCACAATTCGAGGGAATGTCCAGATGTAACGGATTCGGAAGTAATATCAAATGTTATTTCATCAAAACCTGCAGGTAGTTTTTTGAAACTATGAAACTTGTGTCAAATTTAATTTTACTAGTCGCTATCGATCTTCGTACCCCTATCACGTTCGAACAGATGGGTAGATTACGACACTAAGACTCCGCATTAACCTAAAAACACCTTCGATTTTGATCACAAATCGAGGGAATGTCCAGATGTAACGGATTCGGAAGTAATATCAAATGTTATTTCATCAAAACCTGCAGGTAGTTTTGTGAAACTGTGAAACTCGTGTCAAATTTAATTTTACTAGTCTCTATCAATCTACGTACCCCTCTCACGATCGAACAGATGGGTAAATTACGACACTAAGACTCCGAATTAACCCAAAAACACCTTCGATTTTGGTCACAAATCGGGGGAATGTCCAGATTTAACGGATTCGGAAGTAATATCAAATGTTATTTCATCAAAGCCTGCAGGTAGTTTTGTGAAAATGTGAAACTCGTGTCAAATTTAATTTTACTAGTCTCTATCAATCTACGTACCCCTCTCACGATCGAACAGATGGGTAGATTACGACACTAAGACTCCGCATTAACCAAAAAACACCTTCGATTTTGATCACAAATCGAGGGAATGTCCAGATTTAACGGATTCGGAAGTAATATCGAATGTTATTTCATCAAAACCTGCAGGTAGTTTTGTGAAACTATGAAACTTGTGTCAAATTTAATTTTACTAGTCGCTATCGATCTACGTACCCCTCTCACGTTCGAACAGATGGGTAAATTACGACACCAAGACTCCGCATTAATCTAAAAACACCTTCGATTTTTATCACAAATCGAGGGAATGTCCAGATTTAACGGATTCGGAAGTAATATCAAATGGTATTTCATCAAAACCTACAGGTAGTTTTGTGAAACTATGAAACTTGTGTCAAATTTAATTTTACTAGTCGCTATCGATCTTCGTACCCCTATCACGTTCGAACAGATGGGTAGATTACGACACTAAGACTCCGCATTAACCTAAAAACACCTTCGATTTTGATCACAAATCGAGGGAATGTCCAGATGTAACGGATTCGGAAGTAATATCAAATGTTATTTCATCAAAACCTGCAGGTAGTTTTGTGAAACTGTGAAACTCGTGTCAAATTTAATTTTACTAGTCTCTATCAATCTACGTACCCCTCTCACGATCGAACAGATGGGTAAATTACGACACTAAGACTCCGAATTAACCCAAAAACACCTTCGATTTTGGTCACAAATCGGGGGAATGTCCAGATTTAACGGATTCGGAAGTAATATCAAATGTTATTTCATCAAAGCCTGCAGGTAGTTTTGTGAAAATGTGAAACTCGTGTCAAATTTAATTTTACTAGTCTCTATCAATCTACGTACCCCTCTCACGATCGAACAGATGGGTAGATTACGACACTAAGACTCCGCATTAACCAAAAAACACCTTCGATTTTGATCACAAATCGAGGGAATGTCCAGATTTAACGGATTCGGAAGTAATATCAAATGTTATTTCATCAAAACCTGCAGGTAGTTTTGTGAAACTATGAAACTTGTGTCAAATTTAATTTTACTAGTCGCTATCGATCTACGTACCCCTCTCACGTTCGAACAGATGGGTAAATTACGACACCAAGACTCCGCATTAATCTAAAAACACCTTCGATTTTTATCACAAATCGAGGGAATGTCCAGATTTAACGGATTCGGAAGTAATATCAAATGGTATTTCATCAAAACCTACAGGTAGTTTTGTGAAACTATGAAACTTGTGTCAAATTTAATTTTACTAGTCGCTATCGATCTTCGTACCCCTCTCACGTTCGAACAGATGGGTAGATTACGACACTAAGACTCCGCATTAACCAAAAAACACCTTCGATTTTGATCACAAATCGAGGGAATGTCCAGATTTAACGGATTCGGAAGTAATATCAAATGTTATTTCATCAAAACCTGCAGGTAGTTTTGTGAAACTATGAAACTTGTGTCAAATTTAATTTTACTAGTCGCTATCGATCTACGTACCCCTCTCACGTTCGAACAGATGGGTAAATTACGACACCAAGACTCCGCATTAATCTAAAAACACCTTCGATTTTTATCACAAATCGAGGGAATGTCCAGATTTAACGGATTCGGAAGTAATATCAAATGGTATTTCATCAAAACCTACAGGTAGTTTTGTGAAACTATGAAACTTGTGTCAAATTTAATTTTACTAGTCGCTATCGATCTTCGTACCCCTATCACGTTCGAACAGATGGGTAGATTACGACACTAAGACTCCGCATTAACCTAAAAACACCTTCGATTTTGATCACAAATCGAGGGAATGTCCAGATGTAACGGATTCGGAAGTAATATCAAATGTTATTTCATCAAAACCTGCAGGTAGTTTTGTGAAACTGTGAAACTCGTGTCAAATTTAATTTTACTAGTCTCTATCAATCTACGTACCCCTCTCACGATCGAACAGATGGGTAAATTACGACACTAAGACTCCGAATTAACCCAAAAACACCTTCGATTTTTATCACAAATCGAGGGAATGTCCAGATTTAACGGATTCGGAAGTAATATCAAATGTTATTTCATCAAAGCCTGCAGGTAGTTTTGTGAAAATGTGAAACTCGTGTCAAATTTAATTTTACTAGTCGCTATCGATCTTCGTACCCCTCTCACGTTCGAACAGATGGGTAGATTACGACACTAAGACTCCGCATTAACCAAAAAACACCTTCGATTTTGATCACAAATCGAGGGAATGTCCAGATTTAACGGATTCGGAAGTAATATCAAATGTTATTTCATCAAAACCTGCAGGTAGTTTTGTGAAACTATGAAACTTGTGTCAAATTTAATTTTACTAGTCGCTATCGATCTACGTACCCCTCTCACGTTCGAACAGATGGGTAAATTACGACACCAAGACTCCGCATTAATCTAAAAACACCTTCGATTTTTATCACAAATCGAGGGAATGTCCAGATTTAACGGATTCGGAAGTAATATCAAATGGTATTTCATCAAAACCTACAGGTAGTTTTGTGAAACTATGAAACTTGTGTCAAATTTAATTTTACTAGTCGCTATCGATCTTCGTACCCCTATCACGTTCGAACAGATGGGTAGATTACGACACTAAGACTCCGCATTAACCTAAAAACACCTTCGATTTTGATCACAAATCGAGGGAATGTCCAGATGTAACGGATTCGGAAGTAATATCAAATGTTATTTCATCAAAACCTGCAGGTAGTTTTGTGAAACTGTGAAACTCGTGTCAAATTTAATTTTACTAGTCTCTATCAATCTACGTACCCCTCTCACGATCGAACAGATGGGTAAATTACGACACTAAGACTCCGAATTAACCCAAAAACACCTTCGATTTTGGTCACAAATCGGGGGAATGTCCAGATTTAACGGATTCGGAAGTAATATCAAATGTTATTTCATCAAAGCCTGCAGGTAGTTTTGTGAAAATGTGAAACTCGTGTCAAATTTAATTTTACTAGTCTCTATCAATCTACGTACCCCTCTCACGATCGAACAGATGGGTAGATTACGACACTAAGACTCCGCATTAACCAAAAAACACCTTCGATTTTGATCACAAATCGAGGGAATGTCCAGATTTAACGGATTCGGAAGTAATATCAAATGTTATTTCATCAAAACCTGCAGGTAGTTTTGTGAAACTATGAAACTTGTGTCAAATTTAATTTTACTAGTCGCTATCGATCTACGTACCCCTCTCACGTTCGAACAGATGGGTAAATTACGACACCAAGACTCCGCATTAATCTAAAAACACCTTCGATTTTTATCACAAATCGAGGGAATGTCCAGATTTAACGGATTCGGAAGTAATATCAAATGGTATTTCATCAAAACCTACAGGTAGTTTTGTGAAACTATGAAACTTGTGTCAAATTTAATTTTACTAGTCGCTATCGATCTTCGTACCCCTCTCACGTTCGAACAGATGGGTAGATTACGACACTAAGACTCCGAATTAACCCAAAAACACCTTCGATTTTGATCACAAATCGAGGGAATGTCCAGATGTAACGGATTCGGAAGTAATATCAAATGTTATTTCATCAAAACCTGCAGGTAGTTTTGTGAAACTATGAAACTCGTGTCAAATTTAATTTTACTAGTCGCTATCGATCTACGTACGCTTTTACGACAAATATTTTTTAATAAAAAAAAGAAGGAAGAAAGGAAGGAAGAAGGAAGGAAAAAACCCGTATGGTATTTAATTTTAATGGATATTTTAAATAAAATATAATATTATTAATATATTTAATTAAATTATAAATAAAGATTTAACTAATAGGATAGCCCCCTTCAACAATGAGAATAATAAATTAAATAAATAAAATTATAAATTAAAATTTTTTATTGATTTTAACATTATTTAATCATGTTTTCAAATTTGTCGTTACTAGTATATATATATATAAATATATTAATATAAAATATTTAAATAATTAAGTGTAAGTATATAATTATATATATATATATATATATATTAAATTTTAATATAATATTAATTAAATATATAAATAATTAAAAAAAAATTATTTAATATTGATACTAGTATATATATATATATATATATATATATATATATATATATATATATATATATATATATATATATATATATATATATATATATATATATATATATATATATATATATATATATATACCCAGAAAACATCGCAAGGCAAAATGCAAGCAATTTGAAGGCAACATGACGTCGCGCACGCCGCGCACGAGCGGGCAAACTACCCCGGCTTTTTGACGTCAAGTTGCGGTCAAATTGCCGAGCGCGCGGATCGCGGCGCTGTACGCCGCGCAAAATGCCGGCGTGCACGCCGTCATATTGCAGGCATATTGCGGTCATTTTGACAGCGCGGATGCGCATTCGGCGAGCGTTCCTAACCTACAAATCTACAAATAAAGGCGCGCAAATTCAAAAATCTACAAATTTATTTATTTTTTAATTTTATTAGAACATTAAAACATTTTTTTTAAATACAACAAGTATAAAATTATTTGCCAATGGACATCAGGTTATTGAAGTAGTAAACAGCAAACCTGTAAAACAAATAATGAATAAATATAATATTAAAATTGTTATTATAATATATAATTAATATATTCAATAAACATTTACCTGATGTATAGATTAACTAGTACGAAAGTGGGCTGCGGATGGATTGCAAAAGGAAATCCTGAAATAAATCAAAGAAATTATATTAATTTTTTTTTTTGGGGGGTGGTTGGAAAGGGCCCCGACCTTGCCCTTCCCTGTGAGGCTCATCCCTTGAACCCTTAAAAGGCACCGAAGCTCTCCAACCTTCTGATGAACCTCCGTCCGTGCGATGATTTTGTTAATACACCTAAAAAATATAAAGTTTATTCAGTTTATGATTATAAGAAAGGCTAACAATATAAGAAAAGAATTTATAAAGTAAAAGACAAAGTTATTGCATGATTCAATAATTCAAAAAACAGTAAAAAATAATAGCATCATTTAATTTCTTATTATTAATTTTAATTTAAATCGAAAAAGAATTGAAAAAGCATGTCAATGTATGCATTCTGAAAGGTTCTTGACTAGTGAAATTAATTTTCTTTTTTAGATTGAGGTCTCTAAAATTTTACAGTTATTATAAAACCTATTACAAAACTATCTACCGTAGCAGATTTTATTTAACTTAACCCTGTGACACTGTTTACCTGAACAGCCAGACGCGCAAACTGGTAATGCGCCTCTGGCTTCACAGGTAAACAGCCACACAGAGTAGAAGTAAATGAAATCTGCTGTGGCAGATACTTTGGCAATACTTTTTATAATAACTGCACAATTTTACTGACCTCTATCTAAAAAAGAAAATTAATTTTACTGGTCATGAACCTTTCAGAATGCATACATTGAAAGGCTTTTTTAATTCTTTTTTAGTTAGAGGTCTCTAAAATTGTACAGTTATTATAAAAAGTATTGCAAAACTATCTACCGTAGCAGATTTTATTTAACTTAACCCTGTGACACAGTTTACCTGAACAGCCAGACGCGCAAACTGGTATGCGCCTCTGGCTTCACAGGTAAACAGCCACACAGAGTAGAGGTAAATGAAATCTGCTGTGGCAGATACTTTGGCAATACTTTTTATAATAACTGCACAATTTTACTGACCTCTATCTAAAAAAGAAAATTAATTTTACTGGTCATGAACCTTTCAGAATGCATACATTGAAAGGCTTTTTTAATTCTTTTTTAGTTAGAGGTCTCTAAAATTGTACAGTTATTATAAAAAGTATTGCAAAACTATCTACCGTAGCAGATTTTATTTAACTTAACCCTGTGACACAGTTTACCTGAACAGCCAGACGCGCAAACTGGTATGCGCCTCTGGCTTCACAGGTAAACAGCCACACAGAGTAGAGGTAAATGAAATCTGCTGTGGCAGATACTTTGGCAATACTTTTTATAATAACTGCACAATTTTACTGACCTCTATCTAAAAAAGAAAATTAATTTTACTGGTCATGAACCTTTCAGAATGCATACCTTGAAAGGCTTTTTTAATTCTTTTTTAGTTAGAGGTCTCTAAAATTGTACAGTTATTATAAAAAGTATTACAAAACTATCTACCGTAGCAGATTTCATTTAACTCTACTCTGTGTCATACTTTACCTGTAAAGACACACCCGCAAACTGGTATGCGCGTCTGGCTATATATTACAAAGCTATTTGTCTCAGCAAACTTGACTTAACAAATTTTGTTCAACACATACCTGCTAGATAGCAATCCAGTTGAGAGTCCTCCAAGATGATGTTATTGGAAAGTGCGACGGATGGTCAGCTTCTTAAATCTGCTCTCCGTTTGTGAACCTGCAACTACAAATATATTGTAAACAAAAACTGTAAATTTATACGATGGGAATCTATGGCAAATAAAAAGGAAATGTTGAGAGTCGTCCAGTTGATGTTGCTGGAGACTGATGAACTGTCAGCTTTTCACTCGCAGCTGATAAGGCTGGGCTTTCCTGTACAGCCGCCTGGACAGGCCTTCTATGCTGTTGCTACCCTCGATGATAACTTCTGCTTTTCCAGTGACTACATGAAGGTGATCCAACGTAGTTTAATTGATTTCCCTCTAAAAAACACGATACCCAAAGAGGAAGTTTTCACATGATTGCAGGAATGTAAGCCAACATTTTCTTGAAGACCAAGATATTTGTCTGCTGCACCATACATTTTATTTTTTCCAAAAAGCTGCTTCCTATGGTCAGCCTCTTCCCACCGCATGTTCAAGTTTGTTGGCCGATGTTCAATTACTGCTACAACTTTGTACTGACCCTGCTAAATAAACAAATTACTTGAAGTAAACAATTTTATAGAATAATTCAAATGCAATGTCCTAACAATCAATCTCTGTTTTAATTTTGATTAAATATGACTGAGATTGATTGTGAGGTTAGGTCAAAGTATACATACTCATGGTTATGTTTTTGAAGACTCCGAACTGCACAAAACTCATGAGAAATACTGCACTAGAGTTAATAACTGCACTACACACATAGTTTTCGTTTTATAACTCTTGTAAATATGTTTATTTAAACTTCTACTGCTGCTCCAATTTGTACTACTGCGCGGTGCTAGAGTAAACGTAGACTGCTGCAGAAGACACATCTCCAAATATGATGGCGTCTGCTTTGCATCCTTGCTCCGAAACGGGATATTGTATTAAAAAAATTACTTAATTTCTGAACAACAAAATGCATTGCAAGATCATCGCTGTTTTTTATAAGTTACATTGCAAACAAACAGCGCAGTGTACTAAAAAATTGCAGGCAAATTGTCACTTCAACATGTCCCGCAATTTGTCGGCACGCGTGCTGACAATTTGCCTGCTTACAGTGCGCCTGACAAAAGCTGACCGCAAAATGACGGCAATATGACGGCAAACGCGCCGAGCAACGGTTGCGCTGATATTGCTCAGCATGCGATGTTTTCTGGGTATATATATATATATATATATATATATATATATATATATATATATATATATATACAGGGTGACCCAATTTAAACGGGCACCGCTCATAACTCGTCAGGGACAGCCACAATCGAAAAAATGGTAGAGACCAAAGTTGTAGGATATCGAAGGGGCAACCCGATGGTGACCTTGGATTTGACCTTGAACGCGTTTTTCAAGGTCATTTGAAGGTCAACTTTGGATTTTTAAATAGGAACCCCATTCTTTTATTGCGGGAATGGAAAGAGCGGTAAATTTTACGTTCAGAATGGTATGTTCGGTTGCGGCACTGAAGGTCATCTCAATGTCCTGCAGCCAGAATGAAACCCCGCCTACGTAATTCCTCTAGCAACGCCAAATTAAAAAAAAGTGGTAGAGACCAAAGTTGTTGTATAGGGGGGGGGGGGAGAATTGTGACCTCGAATTTGAGCCAGTCCTACAAGGTCATTTCAAGGTCAAATTATTTTTTTTCAAACAGCACCCACTTTTTCGACTCCGGATCCTGAAAGCGTGTAAAATGTTGCACTTTAAACGAAGTAGTAAATTTACAATAGAAGAAAAGATTTTAATCATTTAGCGTACCATTTCCTGCGTTTTGTCATCATTATAAAACTTGATGTCCAGGACCCACGACGAGGACGTAGCAGGGTGGATTTTCAGGTCCCATTTTGATCCGGCCGATGAAGGCAAGACGTGAAGACACCGGCCGATTAAGGCAAGAATCATAGCCCGGCCGACGAAGGCAAGACGTGAAGACACCGGCCGATTAAGGCAAGAATCATAGCCCGGCCGATGAAGGCAAGACGTGAAGACACCGGCAGATGAAGGCAAGACCATGAAAAAATCACTTTATAAATAGAGTTTAAGCTTTACCTAATTAAGTGTTATAAAATCCCTCCATGATGTCTAATACATAGTTGAATTCTTCGCTCAAAGCTTCCAACAGTCGACAGAAGCACATGCCTTGGTATGCCTCTGCAAGTATTAATGATTCTTTGCATCATATTTTTCTAGTAGTAGGGGCGTCCACATACACGCTGTTTTTCAAAAAGCCCCATAAATAAAAATCTGGGCTCGTGAGATCTGGGGATCGTGGAGGCCACTCAACATGATCTTCACCACGTCCAATACCTATCCATCTATTACGGTATGTTTGATTTAAAAAATCTTGAACATCTAAACTTCTATGCGCAGGTGCACCATCATGTTGAAGCCACATACGCATTCTGGTTTGTATATTAACATCTTCTAACAGATTTGGTAATTCATTTGTCAGAAAATGGAGGTATCTATCTCTGTTAACATTACCGTCAAAAAAGTAAGGCCCAATTAGATAGCCATTAACAATACCACACCATACTACAAGACTCCATTGATGTTGGTGATCGACTGCACGGGTCCAATGAGGATTTTCAATGGACCAATAGTGGGAATTGTGTCGGTTTAGTTGACCTGTATTATGGAAAGTGGCTTCATCGGAAAACATGACGTACCTGAAAAAATGTGGATCGTTTTGCAATCTTTCCTGTGCCCATTGGCAAAATCGTAACCTTCTTTCAAAATCACGTTCTGTTAGCTCTTGGGTCAAAGTAATATGTTATGGATGGTAACGATGGAGTCTTGTTATTCTTCTCACTGTTTCTCTCGGGATGCCAGATCGTACTTCTATTTGTCGAATTGAAATATGAGGATCTAAATAAATCATAGCAAGCACCACCAATACTCGTGGATCATTTCGCTCGATAGTCATTACTCTATGACGTTGTCGTGATCTTTGAGGTCCTCGCCTCTCTCGCTGTTCAATTCTCTGGATCGTACTTCGAGATGGATGATGATTTCTGTTTGGGAAACGCCTCCGATATAATTGTGCTGCTGCATTATAATTTCTTCGACACTCTCCCAAAATCAATAAAATATCAACAATTTCGCTTCGACTATAGTCCGGCATATTTACTTAGATTATAAATATTACAAAAATAAAAAAAATGACTCAAATCACATATTTTCAATTATTAAATTAGTATTTGAAGTCGATAAATATCTAAATAAATTTAAAAATTCTACTGCATTACTAGAACTAAGACTGTTTTCTGCAAAAAATAATAAATAAAAAACTACTTAAACAATTATTTAATTGCAAATAGTAATTATTAATTTTTTATTATAAAATAATTTATTGATTAGGAAGCTTTTATGAAATAGATAATAAATAAATATTTTGTAATTCCAAAAGTGTTAAAAGTAAATTTTAATAGATAACTTATAAAATAGTTAAAATTGTATTTTAGTAAAAGATTTATTTTAACTTATTAAATTTTATGAAGTGAAATCAAACTTATACATACATTTAAAATATGGGTAATTAATCGGAATATTTAGCTCTTAAACAATATTTTCTAGAATAATCGCTATGACTTGAAATTATATCAAACATTTTTTAATTTTAAGTAAATTGATTCTTCAAGAAATACCTTCATTACGTATTGCAGAACTTTTTTTATACAAGACATTAATACAAAAATTTTAATAGAAAATGTATATTCGTATTATTTTTAATATTAAATGAAAAGATGTAAAAAGTACAATCTTCATTTGTTAACAATAATAAATATTCTGTTACGTTAGATAAAAATTTTTTTACATTAACATAACTTTAGATGCAATATTTTATATTAATATGTATGTTATTAATTAATTATTATCGTGTTAAATACAATATTTTACAGCTTACATATTGTACAAGTTTAAATAATGAACATACATTTTTTAGTGTTGTTGGTTGTTTATTATTACTTATCTAATAGAAAAGTGCAAAAAATTTAAGTACCTACCAATTTCTGCTGCAAAAATATTTCTAATAGAATTAAAATATTTATACAGTGGAATTATCACTAAATAATTATATTAACTGTTGCCAGTAATTGTATGTATAATCTGTGTGACGACATGGTATGTATTACAAACTTTATAATTCTGCTTATACATATGTATTTTCAACATGCGTGTTTACATGTATGTGTGTATAGGATATGTATACAAACATACGTATGTATGTATATCTATGTATACTTAAAACAATAATAATTTATGAATAAATTAAATGGAAAAACAACAACGTTATTTAAAAAAACATAATGCAATTTATTTCTGATTCAAATAATAAATGTGTGTAAAATAAATATAAAAACTTTTTTACTTTTTACTTCGATGTTTTACTTTTTCTTTTTCTGTATCGATGGCTTTTTATTGTAAAATTCTATTCATATTTTGGCATTACGGTTTATCAATTTATGATTTTTTAAAAATAAAACATTTAATATTTTTTTTTACGTTTTTATCAAACTTTGACGTTTTTCTACAATACTTCGATGTTTTACTTAATCTTTTTCTGTATCGATGATTGGCTTTTTAATAAAAATTTTCGTTAATATTTTTGGCGGAAGGCCGAGTGTGAGACTCTTTCGACAATTTTCGGAGGCTATTTTTATTTTTGCAAATCGAAAGTTCGGGCGGCAGGTACGGCGCGGGGCCGGGGCGCCTGCTTGAAAATCATTCGTGAGTTAAGCGTCGTAGGGGAAGGTTCGACGGAGTCGCGGTGGCAAGACTGAGCGCGGGACTTATTTTAAAAGGCTTATT
Organism: Nasonia vitripennis; assembly: GCF_009193385.2. Lineage (NCBI taxonomy): Eukaryota > Metazoa > Arthropoda > Insecta > Hymenoptera > Pteromalidae > Nasonia > Nasonia vitripennis. Next base: position 1,853,438 of record NW_022279600.1, read on the forward strand.
TCGGGAGCCATTTTTATTTTTCGCACATCAGGAGTTCGGGTAGGTAGGTGGCGACCACCTAGAGGAGTCATTCGCAAGTTAACCGTCGGAAGGGATCATTCGGGGAATAGCGAGACTTATGTTTGGACGCTAGCGAGGGCTCATTTGCGTCTTGGCCGCTGGACAGAGAACATCTAAGAAGGGATTTCATCTCGGATACAAAGTAAAAGTAAAGTTTGAAAAAAAATAATTTGACCTTGAAATGACCTTGTAGGACTGGCTCAAATTCGAGGTCACAATTCTCCCCCCCCCCCCCCCCCCCCCTATACAACAACTTTGGTCTCTACCACTTTTTTTTAATTTGGCGTTGCTAGAGGAATTACGTAGGCGGGGTTTCATTCTGGCTGCAGGACATAGAGGATCATATATATATATATATATATATATACTAGTAACGACAAATTTGAAAACTTGATTTATCCTTGTCGGAACTCACTCTGAGTTCTTCCACTCACTTTTTAGATTATTATTCACTATTTTCTTGTTTTTCAAATTCTTTTGTTTCTTGTTCTGAAGCCTGTAGTTTCATGAGGCCAACTTTAACTTTAGATTTATTCCATTTTTATGTTTTTAAGATGAGTTTTTGAGTCCTTAGGGGATGTGGAATTGAAGATTTTAAATCTTTAAAATTAGCTTCTGATTTGCTAGACGTCCCAACTTCATTTAGAGATTTACTGATTTTTCATGCAATTAGTTCAGGAAGGAAAAGTGTAACACTGTATTTGAAATAAAATTAAGAATTCTGAAAAATAATAAAAATAAGCTTTATCCGAAATGATGTCATCAGTCGTACAATCAGACATAGTTGTACAGAATATATTGTCTATAAATGATATTAGACTGCAACTATTATTTGACTCTGCATCAACGCTACTGTTGCTTATTTGTTGATTCACTGTTTTACCTTCAGTAATTATTGGTAATCCATTTAACTGATGTCTTTAACAACTGCATCATTTTTAAAAGACTTGTGTGAGATTTTGTACCTTCTTTGGCTATCGGGCTATTTGCAATGATAATAATCCATGTCACAACGTCTAAAAAGTTTCCTAAATTGTCTACTTGACTTAAATATCTAACAGCTCTTAAATAAAACTTTTGAACTACTTCATTAGTTTTTTTATGCATTCCCAATCTCCTACAGCTTTAAAAAAATGTGCTATATCGTGTCTGTAATAGCAGACAGGAAGATCATGATTGTTTTTATTAAGGAGTATTTCAAAGCACTGATTATTATATTGCTTGAATGTCATTCCATTAATGATAGTCAAACAGCATTTTGCAATGCTAAAGAACCATCGGTTGTTATTTCTTTTGGCACTTTCACTCCATGTTCTAACCACCTATCTAAAATTTCTTGAATTACAGAAATATGATGAGTAGACAGTATAGCCTGAATCAATGGTATAATTTTTTTACCTATGTCAACAACCACTTTATAATAATACATGGTTTTTGATTTAACCATGGTTATGGTTTTTGATTTAACGTCTGAGTAGAAATTATACTTTCTAACAAAACTTCCAATAGAATCAAACGATACAGGTAACATTTTATTCTGAATTCGATTCCAAAAATCAAGTTGCTCATCGGAAAAATATATAACATAAAAAGGGTTTATAGATAACCTTCGTATACCACAATAATTTATAAACTTTAGGTTTGTTATAGGTAATCCCTTAAATTCTTTATATCCTATTATTTCATCTAATGCTTCTTCTCGCAGTTTTCCTAAAGTTATGGTATTATTTAATTGTGCTGGTTCGTAGTTCTTATCTAGCTTTTCCAATTCTTCGTCGCGATAATTACTTGCAGTTTGACGGGTAAGAACTTTTTTTCTGCTTGTCTCCTTGATCCTCGAAAGCCAACTTTTTTTAAATGAGGTATATCATATGTTTTAAATGTCTTTATGCAGATTTTTAAAATATCCTCATGATTAGCACATTCGCCACTTATATCGCTTTTACAATCAGAACACTGACCAAAAAACTTAAATTGTTCGATTGTTATATAGCCATTTAAGGCAAAAGGACATTGCAAATGTGTTAATTTCCAAATTTCATCACATACTTTTTCGCGCCAATCTTCTTTATTTTTTTTTTTTTTACTTTTCAAACATTCTATCACATCATCTCTTGGTATTTCTATAAAAAACTCACACAAACTTTTTCACAATCGTAAGAATTTACCATCCCTAGGTTAGATACATAATTTGGATCGAAATCTAATGATCTCTTTTTAGTTTCAACACTTTTTATTTTGAAATGACACTTTAATTCATCTATCGATGCTTTATTCTTTTACACCAGTAAATACAGTGACTAAGGTAGCATGCGTAAATCCAACGATTTCTGTAAGTCCTTCCACACTTTGCACGTTTTTCCTTTATTTTTTATCATCCTGAAAAATATCTGGCCTTTTTTTTAATTCGGCTGTAAGAAATGTCGATATTTCTGCTTTTTTAGGCATATTAAACTGTATTAGAACGTTGCCGATATGAAAATGATAACAATAAACATCAAAGATGGATGCCTATACCTTGTGCATATATGCTGATTACAGATATTGTACATAAAAAGCGTGATCACATTACTTGTACACATTTCCATGAAACAGATAACGATTCGTTATTCGAAATTTTTTAGCTGTGTTGCTACTGGATTGCTACTAGATGGTGGTACGTGTGCCGAACAAACGTACACATGTCATAACATTACACGCATCGACTTGTCCTTTGTCTGTTGAGCACGCAGAACTGACAATATTAAGACAATATTACCTTATACCGGCGAATAGTTATGGCCAACTCATTGCCTGTTATACAGAACAGGTAGTTCTACGTCAAAATTGTTCGGCTTATTATAATTTTATGATCTTCAATCTTACTTTGTTATTGTAGCACAATAGATATGTTAATACACACTGCGAGTAAACAACGTGAACAATAAGTAAACGGGCCGAAACCGTTAATGACTCATGACGAAAAAGTGGATGCGTTAACAAATTTTGAAATTTTTGATGATTCGAACTAAGACAAAAAGGAAAGCCATCCAGTATGGCAACACGATTGCTATTTCATCAATACTAAATATGATTTTCCCAATTCCAAGAAAATGACAATACGAAATATTCAGAATTACGTAGCACAAAATCGCAAAGGTGTTTTATTCGATCTGCAAGTAAGAAATGACAATGTGACTGAAGAAAGCTATTTTCCTGAACTAAAAGAGATAAAACATCTTGATGAAGAAAAAGACTTGCTTACTCTACAAAATAATGTCATATATTAGCACGTTATAAAAGAAGTTTCTACCTTTCCATTAAACAGCTTTTATTGGAATACAGAAGCTATAGAAATTTTCGTACAAATTTTGGTTATCAAGATGGAACAACGAGCAAATCAATTTGTTTATATAGTTTTGGCGCAAGTATATGCAATGAATTTATTCCTATATGCCATTTATCAACAGATGAAAATAGCCAAACAATATTCAAAAGGTTTCTTAATGAAATTGTGAGAAATGATGCGCCGATGCCTAACAAAATAATAGTTGATTCTAATTACAATGTCTATGAAGCTGCAAATTTCGTGTACAATATGAATATATCAATGGAAAAATATTTAACTCAGTGCTATATGTACTTAACCGGTAAAACTAATACCTTACCAAAATGCTTCATCATGACAGATATAAAATTATTAATAGGCACAGTTTTAAATTGGAATTGTATTCATAACATCTCTAATTCAATTAAATATTCTTATGCATACTCCATTGTTTTGCTCAGCTATCAAAATATTACTCTTAGTGAATTCCAAAGTAAAAGCACACACGACTTTTCGAAGATATCATGTCAAAAATAAAAAAGTTAGATAGATGAAACACGTGATCAGAATAACATTAAAATTATCGAAGAATAATTTACAAGTTTCTTAGATTTTGATAAGTATTCTAAAATTAATTATGACGAATGTACAGAGATTATTTACATTTAAAGTTACAGTTACAAAAAGTACCGAATGCAGAGAAATGCTTTCTACAGTGAAGAAATTGTTACGTCTGAACGTTGACGCACGTATTATTTCTCCACTCTGAACCCCAAAGAAGAAAAATTGACGTTAGGGAGTATAAATAAATCAATTTATACTTTAGGAATAGAATAACTCCTTAGATTTGTACTTTAAGAAAGTTTAAATTGATGACTTTATACTTTGGAATCGCATGAAAATATTTTAAAAGTGTAGAGAAGAAAATCTAAACTTCTGAAAAAGTTTAGATTGACAATTTTAAACCTTCCAAAAGTTGAAATTAATCATGTTAAACTTTCCAAAAGTTTAAATTGACAATTTTCAACTTTCCAAAAGTTTAAAAATAATATTTTAAACTTTAGTAAAAGTTTAATTTTATACTTTTAAACTTTCTAAAAGTTTAAAATTTCACGGGACTATCCCTGGTAGGAACGTTACCGGGTTTTCTAACAGAATTTATCTAGAAATGAACATTATCAGTAGATTCTGTCTGGTTGATCTACCTGAAAACCCTATACTGGTCACATGAATTTTGCACGTCGTTGTCGGCAGAATATCCAGAACAAATTAAAGTAATAAATATAAGGCTTTTTATTCCCTTTAAATGGATTTAAATATGTTATAATAATAATTAACGATTTAAAGGATTGTTTAGAACTGTAGGAATACTAATTTTCTTCAAATCCACGTAGAAAATAAATCCCGTGAAACCATAACCTATATTTTCTGTCGAGGAAATAAAGCACTATAGTGATAAATTACTTTTTGAAAAATACATTTGTGCATTAAAAATATGCATTTTAGTAGTGCATTGCAAAAAGGCAATAAATAATTAACAACTTGGTAAATATTAAAGGAAATTAATCCAGTTCTGCAACTCATACATTTTATCGTGTTTCTTTGCAATATATATATATATATATATATATATATATATATATATATATATATATATACGAAAGTTTATAATCCATCCTTTTACCGTAAAAAATTTTGCGTTTCCTCTTTTTTTTAAAACATTTTTTAAGCAATATATTGACCAGGAAAATTTCTGGGTTCACCTAGCATCAATTCTTCTTAAATCAATCTTCCTCTAAATCAATTCTTTTATAAATATACATAATTTTATTATGTTTCTTTGCAGTATATATGTCCAAGAAATAAGGATCTTTCATTCTGCGGTAAAAAATTTTCCATTAATCTTTTTTCAAACGTTTTCTATGCAAAATGTTGATTGGAACAATGTTCGGGGTTACAAAGCATATCAATTCTTTTTAATATACTATAACGAGTTGAGCACCGCGGCCAACTCGTAGCGGTATGAGTACCGCTGCGCCGCGACGAGAGAACATAGAGTCGCGCGCGCGACAATAAACACGCGCGAATTCGGGGGTGCGAGAGAGAGAGAGAGAGAGAGAGAGAGAGAGAGAGAGAGAGAGAGAGAGAGAGAGAGAGAGAGAGAACGAGCGAGCGCGCGGGCTAGTCCTGCGAATACAGGACAGATAGTTCTCGGCCTGCGAAAGATAAACACCGGTTACCTGACGCGACTTCGCACTTTTTCGGAATCTCGACGTTCACGATAAGTGCTGTGCCCAGCCTTTCCCTGTGTGTGAGTGCGGCACGAGATCCGACCACCCTGTTCTCCCTTGCTTCTGCGGTCCAGCGCAACGTCCGTGAGAGCCTATACGGGACCAGGGTCGTGATAGCCGACGAGAGAAGGTTGGTGAATGCGCGCAGTATCTGTAGAGTGAGTGTGTGTGAGTATATCACCCGTGCGAGGGTGATCGCGCGCGACCTTCTCAGCGATACGCGCGTAAGCGCGCGAGTATTTCGGCGTCGCGGCGAGTCGCAAATTTGTTAGCGACTCGCATTTATTATTTTGTAACATCACGCTTTTATCGCGGATTGAAATATAACCGTAAATTTATTATTTTACGTGATTTTGTCGTTATTTGCCGACCTAGATTTCAAACGTCCGTTTCCTTACGTCCTTACCGCGAGTACCGCCGCCTACGCGGGCGTTAATCACGCAATTTTAACGTATCTGAGCAGCCGCGCACGCACCAGGCGGAGCGTAGTCCACGAGAGAGAAAGCAGCAAAGTAAGCTGCGTTGCAACGCGGGTTTATCGCTGGCAACTAGATGGTCTCCGCCGCAGCGTGGGATAGCGATTCAGTTATTCAACGTTGGTTTGTTGAATAAATCCTCACTCCGTTACAATACATATTTTTATTATGTTTCTTCGTGGTATATATATGCAGAATTTCATAATCCTTTACTCTCATGTAAAAAATTCTATATTCCTTCTATTTTTTAAACATTTTTTAAGCAAAACTTAAATTGGAAAAACGTCCGGAATCACGTGGCACATCAATTCTTTTATAAATATACATATTTTTATTATGTATTTTGCAGAATGTGCGAAAGTTTATAATCCTTTATTCTACTGTTTAAAATATTACATTTATGATTTCTTTTAAACATTTTTTAAGCTAAATATTGATTGGAAAAATGTCTGCCATCTTTATGTCTCGGTCGTCGTTTTATCTCCACAGATCTCGGGCAAAATTTAAACCGTATCCTTTTCTTTTCCAGAATATTTTTAAAAGCAAAAAAATAATATAATAAGTGCCTATATAGGTGTAAAACTCTTGTGAACTCCAATATTTATTTTTCAATAATTTGATTTAAACAAAATATTTTTAATATCTTGTAAAATAAAAATTTTCCAGGTGGTAGCACCTATATAGGCATTAATTATATTATTTTTTTGCTTTTAAGAATATTGTGGACATTAAAAGATTACGGTCAAAATTTTGTGCAGAGATTTGTGCAATTTTAATATCAAACTTTTTATAAAAATTATGTTTTTTTCTCTATTAAATTATAAAATAGCAGAAAAAAAATCTAGTATTGTTATATTATAATCCCGCAACCCATGCAACCACACACCCCACGCTAATCTATATCTACATAATATTAATTTGCTTGAATTTCTGTCCAAAACGTCATTTCCAGTTCAATTTATTCCAATCCCTCAAATTCTAATTGAAATTTGTTTAACTGTCACATTAGTCCTAACATCTAAGAACATTTCTACCGATTTATTATTTTTTTTTCTGCGCCAATATTGTGATATTTAAATGTAAAGATTAAATTTTGCACTTCCCAGGTTTCTCAAGAACTTTTTCTGGACTTCTTGGGATTTTAGTCTTCCTAGAATTCTGACGCTGATAATATATTTATGATTATTATAGAGGTTTTTTTGTAGTTAAACTTTGTATAACTTGGAAGGTAGCATCATATATCATGTATACTACATTTATAATGGATTAACCTCAGGATCATCCTGACACCTACACATCGTCTACTGGAAATAAAAATTTTTTTGGTACATTTGTTGTATATTAAGTGCATTGTATCATAGACTATGTCTCGCCATCCGGAAGGTCATTTTGACACCTAGATATCATCTACTGCAAGTAAAAAATTTTTTTTGGTACATTTGTTGAATACTTAGTGAGTTGTATCATTGACTATTTCTCACCATCTGGGAGGTAATTTTGAGACCTAGACATCATCTACTGCAAGTAATAATTTTTTTGGTACATTTATTGTATATTAAGTGCGTTGTGTTATAGACCATGTCTCGCCATCCGAAAGGCGATTTCGACACCTGGACATCGTCTACTGGCAGTAAAAATGTTCTTTTAGTACAATTGTTGAATACTTAGTGCGTTGTATTATAGACCATGTTTCGCCATCCGGGAGGTGATTTAAACATGTGGACATCATCTACTGGAAGTGGAAATTTTCTTACGGTATATTTCTTATATACTTAGTGCGTTGCATAGACCATGTCTTGTCACTCGGGAGGTCATTTTGACACCTGGACATCGTCTACTGGAAGTAAAAATGTTCTTTTGGTACATTTGTTGAATACTTAGTGCGTTGTAGCATAGACCATGTCTCGCCATCCAGAAGGTGATTCTGACACCTGACTCCCTCACCCGATGCAGAGGAACGTAGGTGTCGGGGTTGAGTCTGTCCAGAGGATGGCCGGTCGATGCTGCTTGAAGTAGACGACCGGACGATGCAGAAGGAAGAAGACGGCAGGACGATGCAGAATGAAGAAGACGAGTTTGATCCTGAACCCCTAATCACCTTGGTGGATAGGGGATATACGGAAATGTCAAACTTTAAAGGAGAAGCCAAAAAAGGCTAGTTAACAGGCCCCACGGAAGTATTGTTGAACGATAGTACCTGTGGGGATCCGGTGTCGGAGGGCCACTTATGCACAGCTTGCTCTGCCTACGCCACATAAAAAAACACACATTCATACGGACATTTACTAAAAACACTTAATTTGAACTTCTAACACACCACAAAGTATTTTCTAGAAGTTTTGACAAAACTTAAAATTTTACGATTACAAAGCTTCCTCTAGGAGGAAGGAAAATAAAATTGGTCGCTGCTATTGTTATATTTAAATTTATTAATTATTAAAATCATTTTAAATTATTTACTTATTGAAGCAACTTATTATTTATTGTTGAATAAATGTGATGTACCCGGTAAAAAGAGGTTTTGCAGAGCTACTATTCTCAGAGTAGGAAATTATGGAACATATTTTGAAAGTTGTAAAATTACTACACAAAATTGTAAATTTACCATTTTGGAATGAATATTTGACTAAATTTGTAGTAAATTTACAGTTTTTCAGGAGTTTATTTACGAATTATACGTCTTAGTTCTTATTAATAAATTCAAAATTCAAAATTTATATTATGCACATGTTTTTTTTTTTTAAATTGTTATATACATATTCTATACCATGAATTTGTAAATATAATAAAAAGAGCGCTACTAAATTTGAGATTAAGAAGCAGCTTTTATATTAATTTATAATGTAGTTTTGTACTGTAAATTTAATAATATTTAACTAACTTAATTATTTAATTTATTAAATATATAAATTATAATGCACAAGCGCTACCGACGACAATGAAATTGGTTGCTGCTATTTCATTTGTTTGATGCTTACTATTTAAAATTTTTATAATTAAATACTTTATTCGGGTTATGTAATATCGGGAAGGGGAATTTTGAATTTCGCGCCGTATTGCGGCGAGCGCTTCGGCGAGAGCAGTCGAGCGCATGCGCGCGCCGCTGAGGGCCTCTCCCGTTTGCGCAGGCTTCGGCGTGCGGGATCACGTGCTGTTCAGTTCTGACAGCTCCTCTCGAGTGTTCAGTCGACATTATGCCTTTTATTACTTGCGTTTGCGAAAGCCTCTGTAAATTGCGTGCGAATAGAGTCGTCATTATCGTTATTTTAGGACGATCGACTCTCTTTATTGTATTACCGTGCGTTACGTAGTGTATGTGCATTTTGCGTGCGGTGTGCTGTTTGTGTATGTTTTTCGAGTGTTGGGACTTCGGCCACGTACGAGCTTCCTTGTCGTGTCGATTTCTACCCGGCGATCGCTACCTACGCGGCAGGGCTGAAAAGGTCTGCCCGTGGTCCAGGATTGGTTCCCTCGAGACGTCGAGGCGTCCTGCGACCGAGGAAGGTGCATCTCACCCACATGCAGCTAGGGCTTTACGTCGCGCTGTCCACGTCTCGTTCGGCGAATAAGGTAGTAGAGCTCTCCAGCGTGCGAAAGGTACCTCGCGGCGATAGTGTTAAGTTACTTGCGTTTCTTTCTCTTTTGTTGCCTTCTAGTAGAATCTCTTTATTGTATATCCTAGTCACTTTTCTTTGTATAATTTCCTTATTTCTAAAATAAAGCTTATGGGCTTGTCCCAGCTTTTCTCTCTACTCCGTGAGAGTTTTTACGCCGAAGCAAGTCGTCTTTTTCTCCCGCGAAATTCATTGTGTTTTGCGTTGATTTATTCGCCCAACCTTCCCTCACTCATTCCGCCATTTTGATTTAGTATATATATATATATATATATATATATATATATATATATATATATATATATATATAATTTAAACTCATTAGCTTTTGTTCATACTTATATTTTGTTTTTTAAATAATTTATTAAATACATAAATGATAATGTACAAGCGCTACCAACGGCAATTAAATTGGTTGCTTTTATTTGTTTGATGTTTACAATATAAAACTTTTATAATTAAATAATTATATTTTGCTATTTAATTAATTTACTAGCAGGGTCACCTGACTCCTAACGTCGCTCGGTTGATGTTAGGTATAAATGTTTATAGCTCCAAGGAAAATTTAAAGAAAATGATATTGTAATGATATACACAAAAAATTAAAAGGTGCGCGAGTTTGATTATTTTTCTGTGCATGTTAATAATATAATGTGTAATGAGTTACAGATGGAATATAATATGTATGTATGTATTAATCAAAGTAAGTCGAATTTATAACAATATTTTTGCAAACATAATATAACACAAACTCAAAATTGGTATGTTCAATGTTGGACTCAGTTTAATATTTATGAAACAGGCACGGTAAGATACGTAGTAATTACACAAGAATGGTTTGTATCTAATCAATATATTATTTAAGTTTTTAGTTAGCAATTATTTGATTCAGAACTCAATCGATCCCAAAAATTCTGTGTTTGTTATATTATGAATAAAATAATATTGTATAAATTATATTATTTAATATACTATAATTTACTTTATTCGATTGATCATATTTTTTTAGATCTGTAATTTTGTTTCAATCGAAATTATTATGTTACATACTATTATTGACATGCACTGTAATATAGAATAAATCAAACTCGGCTAACCGTTTACTTTTGTTGAAAGTTAATATTTTTGAAACATTAGATTTTTTTTTAATCTAACTTATTAGAAGTACCTGAAATATGGTCTAGAAATAAAATGTATGTTTCATAAACAGTTTTAATTACAAACAAAACACAGTTAATGGACTCGACATTGACAATTTTTGAATCATGATTGATTTTATGTGATCAAACTATGTCAAAAATATAGTTCGATTAATGAAAAAAAATTAAATTAATTAAAGTTTCTCATTAAGTTATTTTTTATATATTGCACCTGCAGAAAATTCTCAAATTTTCAGTTTGCGGTCTCCGCCTCAATCAGTTACGTCAGTGACGTAAGCTCGCGGCGCGTGATTAATACGCACTATTAAATTATTCGCACGAAAAAGATATGAAAGGCTTTAGATGTTATATCTAAAAAAACTAAACCATACATTGTGAATTACGATTAATAAACGAACGCATTTACAGATAATCTATTGTACTCATTTCATCGCCCCGATATTTTCGCAGCTCCCCCTCTCCTTACCTACAAGTAGCAGCGGCAGTAAGCGAGCGATGACGTAGCGACGGCGATTCGCGCGCACTTCGATATATGATGTGTGAATGCATAGATCTTTTCGGCGGCTCAATACGTGCTCACTTAGCTTCCTATAAAAGGCCATGCGTGACCTAGGGCTAGCTACTAGTTGTCGCATCTTCAGCGCTCTAGTCACTACTCACTTTACAGCAACTTAAGCCTAGAACCATGAACATACATGTACAAACTAGTAGTAGCAATTTATGCTCACTAGTAAACAATCTATTGCAATTAAGGCATAGAACACACACTTGTGATTTTTATAAAATTTAATGTACTTATAAAATATATTTGTAGCATTATCAGCGCTTTATTTTAAAACTCTAATGAATTTTCATGTAGAATACAAATTTGATAAGATATAACAATTTATGTTTATCCGTCTAAAAACTTATAAAATTTACAATAATTATTATATTTTCAAAAAACATCGTAAACTTGACAAAAATGTAAATAATGTATATCGAAAGATTCGAGCAGACTGATCAATGAAACAACTTTCACGCATATATATATATATTCATACATATTTCTGATATTCACAAATGCAATCTGCGCATTTGTACCAATATGTATTGTAGCTGGTGTTTAGAAACGCTCACAGAGGAAAACACAAATCAAGAAGGTTTTAAGTGTTTTTATTGCACAAAATTATCAGACGACACATCTGCACTCTTCGAGAGTTCGCAAAAATCTGATCGTTATATTTTCACGCGCTCACTCAATTGTTTAATCCAAACATTTTTTCTTGTATTGCTAAGCAACCCAATTTTCAATCTTTATCCGACCTCGAACTTCCAAGTGTTCCAATGGCTCACGTCCGTGAAAAACCTCTACGCTTTTTCACCCCGTGCCCTCCTTTAATTTTCAAAGAATTTTTTGCACGATAATCTTGTCGCCTTACCGAAGGAGGAAAGCGGCCCCGGACGATCCTTTACGAACGCCGTGCACGCAGCCTACGAAATGGTATCAACTATCACCATTCGTTCGGAACACTTGATCTTTTTAAATAAACGAATAGACATAATAAACAATTGAAAACAAAGTGAATACAATATTTATTAACATTGAAACTGTAACATGTATAAATAGCGAGGAAAGTGGTTTCGATTCTTCAGTCTGCCCTGAACTTTAGAAGTGGCTAGTTCGGAAAAATTATAATAATTTTGTACGATAATATTCATATACATATCTGATATTTATCAATGCAGTCTGCGCATGCGTACCAATGTGTATAGATAGCCGGGGAAATTGTTTTGATTGTTCAGTCGGCTCTGGCCTTTAAAATTTGAAGATCTTGAAACTTTTATTTTGCTTTTTTATTGTCATATTAGCTTTGGTCTTGTATATAGTTTTTCATTTGAACTTTTTCTGCTACAAACTTGTTGTTACTGTTGTCTTTATGGGTTTCAGTGTAGGGGCGCTGTTTGCTTCGGCGATCGTTGAGGCGGGTCTGAAATTGTTACCCTTAAGTATATGTTGTTACACAGTTTATAAGACTTCAAAAAATTCAAATGAGATAAGAATTATACTAATAGATATAAATATGTCAGTTATTGAGAAAAGATAAAAATGGCTTCACGGCACACAGGAATATTTAAATAACCCGAAATTATTAAGGCCCAAAATTATATCCTAGAGGTTAAGTTATTGGGAAAAGATGTGAAAGGCTTTACGGCACACGGGGACATTAAGCACTTTAATATAATAGTAGATTATATAAAAATGATAATATACAAGCACTACCAATGGCAATGAAATTAGTTGCTGCTATTTTTATTTCTTTGATGCTTATTGTTCAATTGTTAGGCAGAACATACTTATACATAACCATATTAAAAATTTTATAATGTATAGAAAAATTAAATTAATGTTCAGTATTAACATATATAAATAAATAAAATATTAATTATCGGGAATACTAGAAGATACGTAATATAAAATTAGTTAAAAATTGTCTAATTCAAAAATTTCACTATAAACAACATTTTTAATATAAATTTCTAGATTATCATTGAAAAATTTATTTAAATAATTTATTTTATCATCTTGGTTATTACTGAATCTTTTGCTAATAATATTTTTAAATTATTTTTTTGACGTACTCTAGATAAAGCAGCATATAATTGACCATGACTAAAAACTGAAGACGATAAATATAATCCTACATTGTCAAACGATTGACTTTGAGATGTATTTATAGTCATTGCGAATCCTAATCTAAATGGAAATTTTCTTCGTATTATGGTAAATGGAACTTTTTCAATTGAAGGACTTAAATCAATTCGGGGTATTAAAATAATTTGACCTTTAGAGGTACCAGTAATAATTTCAGCTTTAACAATATAAGATTGTAATTCTTGTATCATTAATCTAGTTCCATTGCATAAACCACCAACTGAATTTAAATTTCTCAATAAAATTACAATCGCATCAACTTTTAATGTTAATTCATGAGGAGGAAGTCCATTGGATGTTAATGAATGGACAAATCTATTGATATCGAATTAACCATATCTTCATTTTTTTCTGTGTTTACCGAACGATACTCAATATAAATATGTATGACTTTCTCCTTCCAATTGATCTAATATTTCCTCGGTTATTTTCAAAACATCAATATCAGCCGGTGCTAATATTACTTTTTGATATAATATTTTATCATTGGGATCAATCTTATTTCCGAAAATTTCATATATTAAATTTCCTCTAGATAACATATCATTGGATATTAAAATTACGTGGTTTTGTTTTTCAAATTTAAGTGCGCAATTTATGGTTCGCATACGTTTAATAACCAAGATTAAACGATTGATAATTTTTTGTGAATCTAATATTATCAATTAATTTCATAATTTTAAATTCATTCCATATTGAACTTTTTTTGACACATGATTCTAGAATTTGAGCTCGACTTCCACGTCATAAAACAGGTAATATTTGACGAAAATCTCCTGATAATACGACTACTATTCCTCCAAATGGTTCTACTAAATTATGCAAATCTTTAAATAATTTATCAATAGCATCAAATGCATATTTTAATACTTTTATTGTTTTTAGAAATTTTCCATAATTTGAATTAGGACTTACATTACTTGTTGGTAATTCTGATAAATTCAATGGTAATTTAAATTTTGTATGAACTGTTTTACCTCCATGTAACAAATTTGCTGCTATACCAGTCCAAGCTACAAATTTAACTGAAATTTGATGATAATTAAGATATGAAATTAATATATTGTGTAAATAACTTTTTTTCTGATGTATTTTCTGATGTATTGCTTTTATAACCTAGTTAAAAATATCACATTCTCTCTTATTAAGTGAGTGAATAATGTTCGGATCATATGAAGGTGCTAATAGAGTAGTTTCTCAATAATTAGAGTAATTGAAAATTTGAATAGTTTCGCCAATTAAAGGTAAATCATAATCATGTAACGTTATTCCATGTTAAATTAAAATATTATTAATTTTCGTTAAACAAGTTAATTCTGCTATTTCATCATTTAATTAGGGATCATAAAAATAAGTTTTATATTCATTGTTTAGTTCTTTAGCATCGCTAGAATGATGAATATAATTTAATTAATTCATTGGGGAATTGATAATTTATAGCTTCCTGTAAACATTTATCCCATTCAATATCCGCTAATATTAAATGTAAAGCTAATGCTGCTTTATAAAATGAAGAATATACGATACCTTCTACAGTTCGTATATTCATAAATGATGTGGCACCTTTTACATGTAATAACAACATACGTAAGTAAAATAATTCACGTTTTTTAGGATCAACAAAATACATACGATCAATATGGATTTATATATTCGTTTTCGTGGAGTCCGAATTTTTAATTTTGTATCAAACACGCAGTTGGGAATTTCAATATATACTAAATCTCGTGCTTAAGAATTAATTTTGTTTAATTCAAACCAAGCTGTTAATGTAGTATTCACGTTACGATCTATTAATTCTGTTTCAGATCCTTGTTTAAAATATACAAATTGTTCATTTTTTAAATGGACCGCTATCGATAAATTACGTGGGATTGATGGTATAATTTAAATTCTAATAATCTATACATTGCTTCGGGCGGATATACGTACCGCATAGCTAATTATTGTTCTATTTCATCGTTATTTAAAACATTAGTGATCTCATTTGAATCTTTGATCATTAAGATAAAAAACTCGAGCTACCAAATCAGGTCTATCTAATGTATTTTCATTTTCATTTAAATTTTCTGCAATTTCAATCCATTTAGGATTACAAGTCATAGTAACAAATAAATTAGGTTTTCCAAATGTTTTGACAACTGTCATTGCGTCTATATAATTTTGTTACAATGAACGCGGACTTCCAATTAATGTTGATGGTAAAATAACCATTTTGCCAATGTTGACATTAATTGATTGAGCTTTATTTGTTACATAACCCATTAATCCACGATACGTATCAGTTCTTAATTTTTCTTGCTGATTTCTAATATAAAATAATCTCGTTCCTTTAAGTTTACACCATGAATCGACTATACATTGTTGAGTTAATTTACCTAAATATAAACAAGGATTAAATTCATTTCGTACACTTAAAGGAATAATATAACAACGCTGTAACTTGGGTTTTATTTTTGATTTTACTTTCATAATTAGGTTACCATCCTCCTTGTCCGAAAGGAAATATTAAAGGATATGTCGTAGAATCAACATGTTTACTTATGATTGGAATATTTCAGTTTTTGAATTTTAGAATCAAAAATACAAAAATCACGATTGAATGGAGGTTCTCCTTCCTCGCCTACAAAAACTACTGCAATTTCATTACACGATGGAAGTCCAAAGGCTTTATTATTGAAATAATTTTGCCGTGTAATAAACATTTTAACTTCTCTAGGTAATTCATTGGTATTTCGAACACGTTTTAATTCTTCTTTCTCAACTTCATGCATCATTTTGTATGCTTCATCATGAGAATTTATTTTACGTAAGATATTGCCATTTTCATTTAGTAATTTTATGTTGCATTTTATATCAGTTGAAAGCCGAATTTCATTAGCTATTTCATTGTCTATTATATATAATCGTCCAAATTTTGTATTTTCATTTGTTACTGGGTTTAATGAATGAGCATTATGATGAGTTCGACCACGGAAGCGAAAAACTTAAGGGCCATGGCCAGGAACAATATCTAGTTTAGCCCTAAAACTGGCAAAAGCTAAAGCATTATTATAATTTCGTATTAATCGCATAAATTGTTTACTTTCTTGTGATTTGCGATTAGTCAACTGCAACAAACAAATTGGATATTAAAATTTATCTTTTATGATAACTTTTCCTTTATGACAAGAATTGCTATATTTTTTATCAACTGGTTGAAATTTTTGGCTTTGTTAGAAATTCTAACAAAAAGTGTTAAGCACTACAAAATTCACATTCTTGATCCATTTCGCCTAAGTAATTTAAAGTATGTGTTTTGTCATCATATTCAGAATTAGCAATAAATTCTATTTTATCATTATTTAATTAATGTGTGTTTTATTATATTCCTTAAGATTAATCATGTTTCATAATGAGGAAGATTTATTTTGATGAGTAAATAAGAACTCAACCGTCTATGCTTTAGAACAAAGTAAATTTTCTACTTTCTAAAAACTTGAAAAATCTCTTAAATATTGTAAAACATATACTAAGGAGTCAAGAATAAAGTATAAATCTAAATCTAGCGGCAGTATAAAAATAATCTCTCTATATTATAAAAAAAGTTTCGGCGCCGCTGTCGCCGATGTTTCAATAATTTTCCCCCTCATTTAATTCCCCCCCCCCCCCCATTAATCCCCCTCAATTAATCCCCCTCAATTATTCCCCCTTAATTACTCCCCCTCAATTGATCCCCCTCAATAATTTCCTCTCACTTCTTTCCTTACTTTCTTTTCGTCAACAAAAGACGTTTTTGTTTTTGTTTTGTTTATGATTTTTTTAACCAACAACGAATATCTTTCGTATTGTCCGTACACTTGTTCGACTTTTTTGAGTGATGCTATCGTGAAGTGGATATGAATAGAATTCACAATAAGAGAAGAAGAAACGGCAAGTGTAGCGCGGTTCGACGGAAGCTTCACCATTCGCTGCATCTATATTGCACAAAATGAAAACAAAAGAAAATGTGTTGCAGGTACGTGATGTATCTGTGTTTTCTTTTCATACACGGCAAGTGCGTTTTTTTCTTTCTCACGTGTGCTCGCAGTTCGTAGCGCGACGGCACTTATTCTATCTACCTTCATTCTCCCTTCGTGCATCACAGTTAAATCCAAATAAGTATCAACTGCCAGATACGCTGCGGTTTCACCTCGCGCTTCGACCTGACTTAGCTATTCGATATTATATATGTATTGGCGAAAAAATGCTCGTTTATGTTGTCACTATATAGCTACTTGACCTAAGTGAATATATATATAATATCTGCCTATGAAATAATTAGCTACCGAAGTACTTATTTTTATAATTAAGTATTTATACTATGGACTTACAAACTTTCAATTCCCTTGTCTCGTCCGGTTTTGGGAACATTCGGTTTCAATGGAATTCTGCTAATGGGGCGTATTAATTATATCCTGATGTGTATTATTAATATCAAAAGTGCGTTCAAGACATATTATGTATAGTATGCTCAAGTCGTTTCTGTTAAAACCTCTTGCTTCTTTTTGTATGGCAGTTATAACCATTATCTCATCGTCTTAGACTAATTGGTATACATTTATGATAATCTGGCTATGTCTATCGTTTTCTGCAGTATCACTGTTGTTTTGTTATTGGTGTTTGTTCGTTGTGGTCGTTGATTAAAGTATTTTTTGGCTCCTATCGTGTTCAAGTACTCGCGGTCAACGTTGACATTTCAAATGTCCGTTATTCAACAGTTTAATCATACTAGATAGTTATCTGCGTATAAGAGTCGTCCGTTCGTGTAGTGAGGAAATTTGAGTACCAACTCACAAAAGATAACTGATTAAAAAATGTTTTTTTATCAGTGTATGTACTATAACGTGTCGACGACGTTAGCGGTTGTATACACATCGACATATAGGTACACAGCAACGTGCAAAAGCAGTCAAGTATAGTAAAATACTGTGGAAGAACTACGGATAAGATTAAAGGCTGCGCTGTGCTTGCTGTGGCCGGGTGCAGTCGCAGTTAAATAATCCACAGGTCAATCTTCAGACAGGCGCATCTCGTCCAAAAAACACGCGCGATTTTCTGAGAATTCAAAGCTTATAAACTTTAAGAATGAAATAAATAAACATCGTGGCAATCGCTTGCGAATTATTTTGCTTTTTCAAAACTTTGAATTACAGGGTGGATCTACGACTGGCGGCCACTAACTGCACGGCATCTGTAAGAATTCAATATGACCGAGAGAGATGGACATCGAAGGTCCCTCGCACAACTACGGCAGAGTATATCGCGCATGATAGTAAATTACATCAATTTCTAAAATAATTCTATGTCTATTTTGAATAGAGTAATTGCGTCAAAAAGTCAATGGAGTACAGAAAAAAATCTACAACACCGAAGTGATAATACTTAACAGCTCGTATAAAGCCTATAACAGGTGCTCTGTGGCTTCACAAAGTTTAGTATAAAGTTGCATATTAAGCGCTAAGATGTACGGATGAGACATATTATACGAGTATACACAATATAACATAATCATATAAGCAGTTCAACGACTTCATAATATGTAGTGCTACGATATTAAAATAAACATAGAGCAAAAGTAAGTTGCATCCAAAGAGATTCGCGCCCTCTCTGCGCTTCGGAAAACCGCAACATAAGTGGAAGGGCTTTTTCGGCACCAAAGCTAAAAGGTACGTGGATACTCGTACCCTTTTCAGTGGCGCCAATCTATATCATTCCTACGATTCGGCAATGCGCGTTTTCTTAATTGAATCCAATGAATTGTACACACAAAAAATGATTTAGGCAGATCTCTGAGTTTACAGACTGATTACAGAATCGGATGCGAAGCTGATGCACGCTCGGATTATTGGATCAGCGCGAGCTTAGTAGTAGCGACAAAAACAGCATGCTCGTGTTTACTCTCTTTCTCTCCCTGTCTCTTCCACCATCTCGAGTGAATGCAATACATACGTTGCGAAAAATGTTTTAAAAAGCAGGTATATTTGTCACAGGAAAATACAAAACGTGTGAAATATATATATGGATAGCTGAGCGTCAGCAAAAGCGAGTAAAGCTTGTTTATATCAATTATCGAAAGAAATATAAATTATATTTAATATCAACGTTTTGGCTTTAATTCTTACGCAGAAATAGGAATTGGCGAGCGAAGCGAGCAAGGGGGTTACCCGTAGTGACATTTAAAAAAACATTTTGAATTCAATGATAACAAAACTCCACAAATTTATGAAACTCTTCATGCAATTATTATAAAATATGTACTAAGGAGTTATACAAAATATATAAATTTGAATGTAGTACTAATATGGAATTAATGATCTTTTTAGAAAGAAACTTTACATTCAGCGTTATCTATTGAAATTCATCTTTTGAAATTATCTTCACTTAGTTTGATTGATCATGTATATTTCAAACTTTATACTTAAACTCTTTGGAATATATTTTATAATGTTGTAAATTTTCAAAGAGTGGAAGATATACATTTTTTATTAATATGATTTTAAGGAATAATGAATTAAATTTTTTTCTAAGCATTAAAAAATTATTAAATCATTACCAGATAAAATCTAAGTTATTAAGTGCAAAGCACGCTGATCTCATTTTAGTATAATAAATAAGAGATTAGAATTAGTTTATATATTGATAAAATTTTATTTCTAATACAAAGTTAATAATAATTCATTGAAACTTATATCTTAAAACAAACATTTAATCAATATTGAGTAATTATATTTATTTAAAAAAACAAAACAAGTGAAAATTCTATTAATCTTTTTAGTCTCAAGTATAAAATATATCATTTTAATTAAAAATAATTATATTTAATAATGTAAAGCAATAAATAATATTTTAAAACACGATATATTTAAAATAAAATATAAATACACTTATATTCAATAGTTACAACATTAAACTATTATAATGAAATGATAAATATTATTATAATAACGTACTCAATTTACCCGGCCATGATACCACGCACTCCACGAAGCATGACTTATAATAAAACAGTAATATATTTTTCATTTAACATTTTTTAACTTATAAATTTAAAATGATCGTATAATTACATTCAATTGAAATTACAAATTTCAATGTTATTAACTAAAATTTTTATATGAGTTTACAATTAAATTTTGTAGTATAAACTAATAAATAGATAAAGCTGACATAGTTGTAAGTATTCGCAAGTTAAGGCAAAATTGGCACACCTGGTATTCGGAAGCTTTGAAAGTTATACTAAAATAAGTGATGATAACCTCGCAATAATACAATCATTTCTTTTATCTGACACCACTGTTCGCGTAAATCAGTACATCCTAATATTTCTATACAATCTTTTGTTCCTAATCATGAATTTTAAATCAATATTTATTTTACATACAGGGTGTTTCATTTTAATCCGACCACGAGTCCCCTTGCCTCTCACTTTTGCTCAAAATTCAACGCAGGTGCTCAAAGACACCACCATTTTGTTGGATACATAATTCAATTCGCTGCTGAAAATGTTCTACTGTTCTGAGTAATACAGCTCTTGGGATGTTTTCACAAGCGGTTTGAATTCTGAGGATCATATCTTCCCTTGTTGTAGTTTCATGTTCATAAACAACATCTTTCAAATACCCCCACAAATAGAAATCGGGTGATGTCATATCTGGAGATCTCGGTGGCCATCGAACACCCAAATCTCCACGTCCAGCGCGTCCAATCCACCTGTTACGGTAATTTTGATTAAGATATTGTCTAACTATTCGAGCATAGTGCGCAGGAGCTCCATCTAATTGAATCCACATTCTTGCTCTTGTGTATAAATCTACTTCTTCAAGAAGTACTGGAAGACGTTCTCTCAGGAACTGTAAAAAATTATGGCCATTTACATTTTCATCGAAAAAGTATGGGCCTACAAGGTATCCGTTAACAATTCCACACCAAACATCAAGACTCCAACGATTTTGGTTATCTATCTGCCTGTACCAATGCGGATTAACATTCGACCAATAATGACAGTTGTGTCGGTTAAGCTCTCCATTGCTTTTGAATTTTGCTTCATCAGAAAACATTACGTATTGAAAAAAGTGACGATCATTAGCAATCATTTGTCGTGCCCATTGGCAAAACTGTAGCCTTAACCTCATATCAGCAGGTGTGAGATCCTGAGGCAAAGTAATATGATATGGATGATAACGTTGACTTCTCAGTATTCTCCAAGCAGTAGCCATAGGTATACCACTTTGCCTTTGAATTTCACGGGTACTAACGTGGGGATTCAAATGAACCATTGCTAAAACGACCATTACACGAAGATCATCTTCGTTGTAATTACGACGTTCTCTAACCCGTGCTAGTTGCCCTTGTTGAGCTCTACGGTAAATCTCACGAATGGTTGTATGACTTGGATGTCTTCTATCGGGATATCGAATTCGATACAAGGCTGCAGCTTGTCGATAATTACGTCTAGATTTACCAAGAATCAATAAAATATCAACCCTTTCAGCGGCTGGATAATCAGCCATTGTTAAAAATTTATAACAAGTTCAATAAAAAATTTTGTTTTTACCAAACTGAACAAATTAGTTAGCTTTCGATGAGTAATAAATTTTAATAGAAAAAATAATGGTCAATGAATGAAAAAGAGAAAATGTTAAACAAATGATATTTGATTAGTTTGGCTAATCAATAACTATTCAATAACTAGTAAACTATTGAATACTAAGTGTAAGTAACAATGAGTAGAGGATAAATTCCTCTGAAAAGGGAATTTCCTCTTCCATATGAAAAGAGATCTCTTATTAGAAAAATTGTCTATGTCAACAATGAGTCGCGGGAAAATTCAACATGAAAAATCATCTTTACAAAATAAATTATTTATTTCAACAATAAATTCAGGCAAAATTCGATAAGGAAAATTAGTAGCCAATTGTGTCCACGTCGTTCCTGAGTAACGCTAAAGATAGGATAAAAATTCGATTACGAAAACATCCCAAGAACTGAATAGAATCCAAAAAAAAATGGTGGTGTCTTTGGGCACCTACATTCAAATCTGTACATAATAAAAGTGAGAGGCAAGGAGACTCACTCTAATCAAGCACCCCAAAGGGAACACAATCCTATTACGTCCACGTCGTTGTTCCTGGGCAACACTAAAGTTAGGATATAAATATGGACTCCACATAACATTAGATATTGCATTTTTGCACTTTTGACCTTACAAAATGGCTTTGAAGTCAGCAAAGCATAATCACATTTTAAGTCAATTATGCTCTTAATGTTTATTACAATAACAAAATGATAATTCTATGAAAAAATTGAAAGTTTGAAAATTGAAAAATTGAAAACAATCTTAGGCTGATACTTCTTATTTGACCTTGAATTGACCTTCTCAAGGTCACTAAGGCAAACTTGAAATGTCATTTCCGACGTAATTTTTTCCGCTGCTCCGTATTCCGAGGTCAAAAATAGGGGTTCCCGTTAAAAAAATACAATGACCTTCAAATGACCTTGAAAATCGAGTTCAAGGTCATAGGTGTTTGTGTCATTCGATGGCCCCCTTTACCCGCTTCAACTTTTGTTAAGGTCATTTTTCGTTAAAATTAGTTTTTCCATGGTTTTTTGTCGTGGTCGGATTAAAATGAAACACCCTGTATATTAGTCTTTAAAAATGTGTGTATATATATATATATATATATATATATATATATTTATTTATTTATTTATTTATTATTACCAGAAGAAATTTACAAGGTATGTATTTCATACCTGGAAACCTGCAGAGGTAAATAAAATTACCTGTTCGCAGTCTGGTTACAAAGGAAAAGAAAGATATAAACAAAACTTAAAATTAAAACTTAAAACTAAGATATATACATTTGGCATAGCTTCTAATAACAAATTTGTGTATTGCATACAGAAACAATTTTTTTTTTTTATTATTTTTCTAACAGTTGTATCGTATCCAGTCTTTTATGATTTTCTTTTGAGGGTATTTATTTATATTTAATACTTTTAGTCGATTAGGAAGCTCATTATATACATTAATTGCTTTCATATAGCTGTTCTTATTGCTGATTCTCTTATTTGTTTTTGGTATAATAATACTTCTATTCCTAGTAACACTATCTGATGCTAAGAATTTTTCTTTGAGATCATAGTAGTGTAGTTTAAGAGCTTCGAAAGCAAACAGTTGACCTATATTTAATGGATTGTCTTGTAACAAAAAGTTATTTTTATTGATGATTTTTAAAATTTTGTTTTGTAATTTTTGAACTTGGTCTCGGCTATTCCTATATGCACCGCCCCAAGCAATGATGCCATAAGTTATAATACTATGAAAAAATGCGTAGTAAATCATTCTGAGAGTTTCTATGGGCATTGATTTAGAGATTTTATAAAAAATATAGACTAGGTATTTAGTTTTTCCAACTATATATTGCATGTGGTTATCCCACTTTAGATTACTATCAAAGACAACTCCTAAATATTTAAAGTTCTCCACCCTAGTTATACTTTTATCAAGAATTTTAACATTTATCTGAGCTGGTACGCTTCCAATATTACTTCCATAAGTCATGCACACTGTTTTTCCTACATTTAAGGACAACTTGTTTACTGCCAGCCACTGGGCAATTACACTTAAGAAATTGTTCATATTTACTTGAGCTTCTATCCAGTCTTTACCTGTAGCTATAATAGCAGTATCATCTGCATAAGAAATTATGGACTCGGGAGGAATCTCCTTTAAGACATCATTAATATACAGAATAAATAGTAGCGGTCCTAATATCGTTCCTTGCGGGACTCCTGTGTTAACTAAAGTTCTATCACTTTCATTACCGTCTATTTTGACTACTTGATATCTATCATTTAGATAGCTGGAAAGGAGATCCAACGCTTGACCCCTGATTCCAATACGATATAATTTGGCCAGTAGTATACTGTGGTCAACAGTATCAAAAGCCTTCGCCAGGTCAAGAAAGGTTATTATCGTAGGCTTACTCTTATCGATATTATTATATAATACATTGGTTAGGTAGTTCAGAGCATCCTTCGTACCAATCCCTCTCATAAAACCAAATTGTTGCTTAGAAATTATATTACTCTTTTCTACAAAATCATTTATTCTATTATACATAATTCGCTCAAGAATTTTTGCAACATTAGATATAAGAGAGATAGGTCGATAATTCGTGATCTTATGTTTTTCGCCTGATTTATAAATCGGCACTACTTCAGCACTCTTTAGAGCATCAGGCCATACCGCTTTTTCAATACACTTATTGAAAATATGGGTCAGAGGACCTGCTATATGATTACATAGCAATTTTAAAGTCTTGGCATTTATCTTATCAAATCCCCCATTTTTCAGTTTTAGCGTATTGATTATACTTATTATTTCAGCCATACTGGTTGGCTTTAAGAAAATCGACATAGGATTCATGTCAGGTAGCCTAAGTTCTGCGTTGACAGGTTTCACGATATTTGCACTTAATTTTCTCCCAATTTCGCAGAAGAAAGTATTCATGTTTTGAGCTATTTCGACTTTGTCTGTAATTTTCCTATCATTAACCTTTATATAATTTATGGCATCATTAGATTTTTTAACTTTACCGATTTTTGTATTTATTATTTCCCATAGTTTTTTTGGGTTGTTGTAATTATTCTGCACTAGATTCAATTCATATTTCATTTTGGCATCGGTAATTACCTTATCCAAGATTTTAGAGTAGGTTTTATACTGTATTTTAAGCTGTTTATTCTGCACATCTAGTTGCCACAAATTATACAAAAATTCTTTGGTTTCACATGATCTTATTATTGCGCCGGTAATCCAGTTTTTTCTACCATTTTGTCTATTAGCCTTTTTTGTTGTTTTTGACAATTCTACGCTTTGCTTGATTTCATTTAACAATTTTTCTACAGCCAAGTTTGGATCAGGTATCGAAATAATTTCATCCCAGTTTCTTGAATTAGCGTTATTTATTATTTTTTTGTAGTTTAAGAAAACATACGGTTCTTTAGTTACTGTCTTTAGCTTATTTACAGCTATGATAATCGGGTAATGATCCGTTAGATCATGCTTAAGCTTGTATGTGGCTGTGTTAATGTTGTGAGATTTAATGAAAATGTTGTCGATACATGATCCTTTAGCTCTACCGATAGCTGGCTTTGTAATACCAACAAAACCCTGAATAAATCCCTTATCAAGGAAGTTACATAGAAAATCTTGGCTATAATGATCACAGTCTAGCAGGTCAATATTAAAATCACCTATGACTAAGTGATTCTTTACATTTTTTTTATAAATTAAGTACTTATTAAGATCTAGTATAAATTCTGTTTTCGGTATCCCATGTGACCTATACATGGCTGATATTTCAAGACCGCCTTTATCATTTAAGGTTATTCTAGTATTTATTATTTTAATTCTCCCTGCTTCAATGACTTTGGTATTTTGGACTAGATTGCTATTGATAAAAACAAAGACTCCATCATTCCTGTTTATCCTACTTTCGTTATAATAAGTTTTATATTCATAATCTGAACCATTCAGTTGATAGAAATTATAATTAACTTGATCAAAAGCTTCTGAACATATCACAATCGCTGGTTTGATAGCTAAACTTTCTATTAAAATTTTCAGCTTATCAAAATTTGCATTCATACTACGAATGTTTACATGCATGATAAAGTCCTTCTTATTGTTTATAGCTTTGTTAAAATTTTCAATATTACCACATGTCCGTTCTTTTTGCATCGATTCATTTTGAAACCTATCCAAATAATCAAAAATATCCATTTTTACCTATTTCTTGATCTTGTTTTTATCACTCTTGTTGGCTGGTGACAATGCAGAGGATTGCGGTTTTAGATGGTTCAGTGGAATTTGTGGATCACGTCTTGTGATTGGTCTTCTGTTGTGTTCAGTTTCTGGCTTTGTTTTGTTGCGTGGAGTGTCATTTTCCTGTTGTTCACTATCTACGACATTATTAGCCTCTGTGGATACTTTACGCCTGTTTGCCAATTCTATGCTGTGATAGATCGATTCAGTTTCAGGTAGAGTAGGTTTTATCGGGTAATCAATAGAGTCAATATATCTGTCAATTTTCTTTTTCAAGATGCTGCACAAGTTAGAGTCATAAGTATGATGTTTTGTGTCTAACTTTGACTTTTATTTTGTGTTACTATAATGACAGTTAATGCACTTAGCATAATCTTTATCACAATTACACGTATTATGCTTCCCGGAACATTTCAAACACAGAAACTCATTTTGGCATTTCCTGGCACTGTGTCCAAATCTACCGCACTTGAAACACGGGCAAACGTTAACCAAATCATAGGCTTTGCATTGCTGATATCCAACAAAAACTTTGTTATTATTTTCTCTTATATGCTTGTAGATGCCAGCTGGGACTTCCATTATGACCGTACTCAAGCTATTATAATTTTTATTTATTTAGCCAGAAAATTTACACTAGTGAATTACAATAGTGACTTACACTCCGCAATGCACCAGTAAATCCCGCAGAGGTACTCGCAGGTACCTGTTGGCAGGACTGGCCACTCTTATCTACTAAAACTTAATGCTAATTACAATTCCTTTATTATAACACTATTCCCATTACAAGAGATCCTCTTACAATTTAATTTTTAAATAGAACCTAAATATTCATCCCTAGTATTTTAGCATATCATTCATTCATCCTAATCCATTCCTTTATTTTACTTTTCGCTGTTTCATATTTGTTTAAAGTCTTTAGCTCGTTTGGAAGATCATTGAATACACCAACAGCCTTTATATAGCTGTTTTTTTGGCTTACAGTTTTAGTTCTTTGTGGTATCTGTATCAACTTTTTCCTTGTTACGCTATTCGATGTCAAGAACCTGTTTTTCATATCATTATAGTGGAACACTATGGATTCAAACGCAAACAATTGTCTTAAGTTTAGAGGTTTGTTATGAGTCATGAATTTGTTGTTACTTATTATTTTTAGCAATCTACTTTGTAAATTTTGTAATATGTTCAAGTTGTTATTATACGCTCCCCCCCATGCTATTATTCCATAATTTATAACACTGTGAAAGAATGCATAGTATATCATTAATAATGTATGTGTTTCCATGAATGTTCTTAGCTTATAAAATACAAACACTAAATATTTAGTTTTATTTATTAAATATTCTATATGTTGTTTCCATTTCATGTTGAAATCGAAGATTATACCCAAGTATTTACAGTGTTCCACCCTTTTCAAGACCTTTCCCTCTATTTGACATGTAAAGTTTCTTGGGACACTATCAATATAATTACCAAAAGTCATATATACCGTTTTGTCAATGTTTAAGGATAATTTATTTTGTGCAAGCCAGACCGATATGTTACTTAAGTAGTCGTTCATCTTGATTTCAACATTACTCCAGTTATCATCAGTTGATATTACAGCTGTGTCATCAGCATAGGATATGATTGTTTCTTTTGTCATATTTATCAAGAGATCATTGACGTATAAAATAAATAATAGTGGTCCTAATATAGTTCCTTGTGGCACCCCTGTATCAACAGCCTCATAACTGCTTACGACATCTTTCAGTTTAACTCTTTGGCACCTATTAGTTAAGTAACTCCTAATTAATTTATATGCTATTCCCCTAATACCATAATTATAAAGTTTATCCAACAAAATTTTGTGATTTACAGTATCAAATGCTTTTGAGAGATCCAAAAAACTTATAGCTATTGGCTTACTTTTATCTAATTTATTATAAATAATGTTTGTTATATGATATAATGCTTCCTTTGTGCCTTTATTTTTTACAAAACCATACTGATTTTCCGCTATGATCTTACTTTTGTTTATAAATTTAGTAATTCTGCAATATATAACTCTTTCCAATATCTTAGCTAAGTTTGAGATTAAAAAGATAGGTCTGTAGTTTGATACTTGTTTCTTACTTTTCGCTTTATATATTGGTATCACCTCAGCACTTTTTAACGCTTCTGGCCAAATACCCTTTTCAATACATAAGTTAATAATGTGCACTAATGGATTTATTATATAATCCGATAGCAGCTTTATTGTTTTAACATTTATCTTATCTACTCCACCGCTTTTCAATTCCATATTCTTTATGATTCTACTTATCTCACTGTTATTAGTTGGGGTCAAGAAAATAGATTTTGGATACTTTATTGGTTGATGTGCCTTAGCACTAGTTGGTTGTTTAATTTTATCACTTAGTTTTTTACCAATATTGCAGAAATAAGAGTTGAACTCATTGGCTATGCCTATGGGTTCATCGATCTTCTGCATATCTTTATTTAAAATTTGTTTTATAGTGTCGTCTTTCTTATTTGTTTTCCCTAGTTTAGTTTTCACTATTTCCCATAAACGTCTAGGATTTCTTAGATTTTTTCCTACTTGTTCACTATCATATTTAAATTTTGCCTCATTGATAACTTTATTTAGAATTTTTGTATAGTCCTTATACTCTTTCTTCAGCCTATTATTACCTGGTTCCAATTGCACGATTCTATTATGGCCTTAGTAATCCATATTTTCCTAGGTTTTGTGTTGTTTCGTATGTTACGTATTTTTTTGTTTTCCGTAGCTAAATCTATGCTAATCTTTATGTGTTCAATAAGTGTATTGGTAGCTTCAGTTGGATCATGCATATTCAATATCAATTCCCAATTTACATCCTTCGCTATTTTCCTTAGTTTTTTGTAATTTATTGTTGTTTTGTTCTCTTCTACCTTGTTTGCTCTTTGCTTGTTAATCGATACAAATAGTGGATAATGATCAGTTAGCGCATAAATTAATTTGAAAGTCCTGGTTAAAATTGTATTAGTTTTTATAAATACATTGTCTATGCATGTTCCAATATTTTTAGAATCTGACGGTCTAGTTATACTTACGGTAAGTTACATAAAAACTCATTACTATAATTCTCTTGTGTCAGTGTGTCAATATTAAAGTCTCCTATTATTAAATGATTCTTAGTCTTCTTTTTGTTTTTTATTAGTTCTTTTATGTTCATAATAAATTCCGATTTTGGTATGTCATGAGATCGATATATTGCGGATATATCTACTGTGTTCTCATTGTTTATTTTTATACAAGAATTGAGTATTTTAAGTTTGCCTATATCAATAATCTCCGTGTCTTCCTCTATATCGTTTTCAATATATACAACCACACCGTCAGATCTGTTTATTTTGCTACTGTTATAATACATTTTATATCCTTCTATCATAAAATAGTCTTTAAAATCTAAGTTCCATAATTCAGCGCATACGATTATGCATGGTTTTATCTTTAGTCTCTCAATAAATACTTGAAGTTTGTTAAAATTTGCATTTAAGCTTCTTATTATAATTATTCTTATACATATGTAGGACTTGTCCTCCCTTTTCAAAATAACTGAAGTTCCTTTCGTTTATGTCCTTTTCAATATCCTTGATGTCCATATTTGCGTGATTATCTATACCTACTATCTTAATTTTCGGGTTGTTGAGTTCATTTTTCATAACATCACATTTGTCCTCTAGTTTTTCCTTTAGTACTGTCTCTGTCAATACCGCACTATTCTCATTAAGACAGATTTTAATGACATCTTCATTTTTATTTACGTAGATGTTCTTTGTTTGGATGTTTTTTTCAGCTGTTAGACATTCAATAACTGACTTCATAACATCTATATTACTGTTGTTGTTTTTTCTTACGGATATTTTAGGAATTTTTTTATGGATTGGTCTAGAGTACTTCATGGCATCTGAGTATGTAAGGACATTGTTGTCAGTTTTACTTCTGGTGTTTTGTAATTTTTCTTTTAGGAGGTCATTTTTCTCAGTTAATTCACTAACTAATCTCCTTAACAGCATGTTTTCCGTTTTCAGCAGTTCAAGATCACTTTCATCTATGGAATCAGTTTCTTGCAAGTCTTGAGTCTTGTTACTAGTTTCTGCCAGAAGGTCATTCCTCACATCTTCTGATTTTTTTAGTTTAATCTGTGCAATTAAAAGTGATACCGACTCACTCAGGACATCCTCATCAATTTTTGAGGTTATGTTCCGATCACTGTGTTCAGAGCATATTATAAGGTTATTACCAATGAATTTAAAGTTTTCATTCTTGTTCTTAAGGCAGCTAAGGTGATATGCCTCATCACAGATCACGCACACTGCTGTTGTTGCAGGTTTTTGTTTGCAACATGCAAAATTACTGCGACACTTGTCAGGAGGCTTGTTTAGGCCCGGCGCCATTTTGGCATGTGAGGACGTATGTGTTTTTTCAGCTTGTAATGCTTATCAAAATTTTCGAGAGAAAAGAAAGAAACCTTCCTTCCTTTTTCAATTTTCAAAACTCCCGCTCTAGCAGATTCCTGAGACACGCACCAAAATTACCATGGCCGATCAGTCATAGGTACCAACGTTTTTCCAGAGTCGATGGTGTTGCACTCTGGTGGCGAAAATTGGTACTAGACGCGCAGCGACGGTGACAACTGATCTCGCGCTCTTTAGAGAGAGATAGAGCTATATGTTTCTAACCTCAAAACATTTCTGAAGAAGACCTCGGTTCGGTGGAATTTGGAGCTGATGATCACAGAAACGTGATTTTCCTTTTTTCCTTTTTAGCGATGTTGAACACTGATGTTATGTCCTCCTGATGGAACAGCCATAAGTATCTTCGCCGTCAGCAGTCGTTCAGTGGTTGAGATGAGGTTATGTTATCGCCAGCTTGCGAAAAAAATCCTCCAGGCTCGTAAAACACACGAGAAGCCGTGATTTTTTTTAGCGCTAGCGTGCGAGCCGGTTAGAGGATCCTTCTCGCTGCGAATAATCACTCAATCGAGTGAGAAAACACATTAAAAAGATGTTAAACAGGCAGAGCGACTTGTTGATAATGTTAGACTTACCATAGACAGCCATTGTTTTTGTGTGTGTGTGTGTGTAAGTGTGTGTGCCTATTTAAAATTAACAGTACTCCTACAATGTGTTTACATTTTTTACTGTTTCAAAATCTTTGTCGGTTTGTGGATTTTGTTTAATTCCACAATGTCCACATAATAATATGTAATTAGAATTAACAATTCTGCTTTCTTCTTCAAAAGATCTCGTACCCCCATTAATATAGGATATAAATTCAAAAATGTCTACTATTGAAACCATATTACGCTACATAATATTTTAGTTCTTAACTTCTTTTTCTTTAAACTAGTAAAATCATGTTCAAACCTGCCTCCAAAGATCATATGATATGGTATAACTTTTAGAGCCGATGACAGCACCCTCTTTTTAGAAAACCGAAATATAATTACAATGTCATCTATCTGTTTTATGATTCTAACACTCAATCGAAGTAGTTTAATTACCATGACACCAACATCTATATTATATCGCGTTTTCTCTAAATTAATTCGTTTTATTATCAGATCTCGATGTACGGAACATTTGAAAAATTATGACTGTTATCATGACGGACATTTTGCAATTTCTCATTTATCGTTCATTGTGATGTAATAATCTTGACGTCAAATTTAGTTCTGTTTTCTGATGTTTAGTCCATTTCCTGGCGAAAAGAATCACATGATTTTTATTATTTTCCATTACCGGCGCAGCCTTTCGGCCTAGCTGCCGGGGGCCTTCCACCACCTCTGTGTGTAAGTAGTGCCCTATCCTCTATTTTTCTACCCTGAGAGATTTCTCCGATGAGGACCATATTTTCAGACACACACCATGCTGGTTAAGCCAGCACTCTCTGCCCCCTAAAGGGCATCGGGTTCGTCTCTCAGTGTAGCTTTCCTCGGAGAAGGTCCCGTATTAGACCAGCTCCACACCGGTAAGGCCGGCGCTCCCTGCCTAATGCATCGAGTTGGCTTCCTTAATTCCTACCTTACCTTCGGTCCCTACCACTGTCTCGCATTCGCCCAGGCTTACGCCTGTGAGACAGGGAAAACCTCGGAATCACACTGAAGGAGAATTCCGGGGAAAAAACCTGCCGCGAAACAGCCGGAGTCTTGGGTACTTCTGCCGTTGAAAGTAACTCAGAAAAAATGCGAGTGACTTCACCGGGAATCGAACCCACGACCCCTTGAGCGAACGTGTTTCGGACGGCTAAGGCATGCGCCTTAACCAACTGAGCCAAAGACGCTCCCAGAATCACATGATTTATCACGTGACTATTTAGCATGATTTCTCACGTAAGAAATCACATTAAAAATTACGTCAGAAATTACTCATGAAATTGAAGTGTTTGTTCTAATTAAAATAAATTATTTTGTTTTTACTAATTGATACTGAAAAATATATTTGTTGTTGCTAATCCAAATAAATTGACTGCAAAAAAATAAAAAAAAAAAACTTTACCTTAATCGAGGATTGAACCTTGATCCTCAACTTTACAATCCATTATCTTACTCTAAATAATAACTAGTGCGATTCACCTCACTCCTAACGTCGCACGGTTGAAATATATATTACAATAGTAATAAAATTCAAGTTTTGTTAAGATCTTTTTTCCTAATGTCAATTCCTAAAAGGGGTGAAATTAACAATTTTAAATAATAAAGATTTAAAGCACGAAAATTACGCATGACTTTATAATAGAAGGTAAAATTTAAAAACTGGAAATATTAAAAAACTATGACAGTCAAAAAAATAAATTTTTAATTCTAAATTTAAAACAAAAATACTCTAAACTCTTGTTATTTTATATTTCTAATATTCCAATTCAACATTTTTGCTATAGAAATTGTTTAATTTCATAATTTTAGTTTTTTAATTTTTGCCATCCATGCTTTAATTTTTTCGAATTTTAATTTTTCTAAATTTTTGCCGCCAAGTTAAATTTATTATTCAATCACTGATTATCATGAAAATAAAGACGCTAAAATTTTAGTAAACAAATAGAAAAATATGATGTCTCATTATTATCAAGTAAGCAACATACAATTTTTATATTATCAAAAAAGTTATCTATGCATATAGTTATTTATTACCGGCGAGAACATTGACGTGATTTTGTTATGTATTGAAATTTTATAGTTTCTACATCAATTCATCACTGTCGATGTGACATTTGTTTAAAAAAGAGGTAAAAATTCATGCTGCTAATGACTTAAACCAATAAATTAGTGCAGGAATACCTGATGAAAATAAAAATAAAAAATAGATTATTTGCTGTTGTACGACAATTTATGATATATTTATGATACTATGGACGTACTTATTATAAAAAGAATTAGAAATTATTCTAATTCTAAAAGTCAATTAAATGATAACCATATACTTGAATTCAACACATTTTGAAATTTAACTTGATTTTTTATATGCAATCTGCAGTTAATTTTCAATTTTCTAATATTCAACCTATTGATAGACCTAAAAAATATATTCAAATACCTTTTTCCGATTCAAGTACAAACAAACACTGGATTTGTTTGTGGTACAAAGACACTGTAATACGAATTTTTGATAGCATTAACAAAAAATGTCTAGATGATGATCATAAAATTTGTATTCATAGGCTGTTTCCAAATAAAGGTAATTTACGCATATCTTTTGAACAAGTACAGTATCAGACTAATTATTATGATTGCAGTGTTTCTGCTATAGCATTTGCAGTCGCTATTGTATTTAATATTTGCCTATGCAATGTTCAATTTAATATTAGTAAAATGCGAGAGCATTTGATTAGAATGTATGATACATTAAATTTATCATTTCTTCAAATATCAAAAGATCATAAAAATAAAATTTATTTTAAAACAATTGCTCAAATTTCAATTATAAGAAATGTTACTCGCGCAATAAAATTTGCTGTATTTAAATAATATTTTGATATAATTAATATTATACATTATATTAAACACGAACACTTTCTCCAGTTTTCCGGTCCTTCAGGGCCACACTATCTATATTTCTTAATTTATTAGTATTAGAGTGACCTCTTTGTAATTCACATCTCATTTGAACCTCTTTTACAGTGCGTTTACTTATATAACATTATATATTAAGCTAAACAATTTTTCTCCGGTTCTCCAGTTATGACACAAAATTTACAATATTTTAAAAATATCAACTTTTATATAATTGAAAATTCATTTTAAATGCACTTATTTACGATGTACATGTTGAAATGAATCTCCATTGAAATACAACCAAGCAAGCGTTAGCGAGTAAGGTGATTATTGCTATTTATATTATTATTTATAAACAGCAATCATTAACTCTTTTAGAAGCCAACCCGAAGAAACAGTAAATGCTAAAAATCAATAAAAAAATAATATAAATAATAAAATAATAAGTTTAGCTGATAAAACAACTAATAATTGTAATCATTATTTTGAAAGAATCATACTGATGGATGTGGATAACAATGACATTGTCTATTTATTAAATCAAAATAGCAAAAAACTTCATTAAAACGAAAATTTGATTAAAACAGTATAATATTTTATAAAACCTTATTAATAATAGATTGATAGATAGGATATTATAAAATACACAGATAATAGATCAATAAATAATTGATTTATTTTTTTATATAGCCCATACGTATTATTCAAATTCAACTGTCACATTAACGTTGAAGTGTATTTAACTGTGTACTGTGTTAAATATTTATTTGAATGTACATTTTTTAGAATGAATTATATCGATGTAATTTTTAGTATTAGATATATTTAGAATTGTGCATAATTTTAAATATTTTGATATTTCAACACTAAAATATGTATATATATATATTCATTTATTTATTTATAATAAAGGATTCAAAATTATTTACAGTTATGAATAATACTTTTCAAACTTTGTAAAATTTTTATTAAATATTTGTTGATTTATTTCCAATTCACCCCATAGGAGTACATCAGCAAATATGCATCATTTTGGTTATTTCCTGTTCATTTTTGGTATATTTTTGGTTCATTGTCGGTTATTTTCCGTCACTTCCGTGTCATTTTGTATTTTTTTCCATTACTTCCGGTCAACTTTTGGTCAACTTCCGGTCAACTTCCGGTTGACTTCCGGTAAACCTTCGGTTCACCCCAACCCCTAAGGAGGGGTAGTTTTGGGGATGAAGTGAAGTCATAGCCGGAGACTACCAGACATATTTTAATATAATCGAGGAAGAGGATGACTTGAGATTTGTGAATAGTTTTATGAATGATTTCTGACATGATTTTTTACGTGAAAAATCCCGTTATGTAGTTACGTAATTCATTACGTAAGAATTCAAGTAATCTATCACGTAATTGATTGTGTAATAAACCACGTGATTTTTCTCGTCAAGGTTGGTAAATAAAATACAATCCCTTTGATATTATATTTAATACATCACATCGCATAAATTTAAATAATAAGTATTATGTTTATTTAAATATTGATATATTTTTAATTATAGTTTTTGTTTCATATTTTTATTATCATAAATTTGTGAAATATATATTTAAAACTTGAATCAAAGTTTAAATAGAAAGAGCAAGCGTTAGCGAGCGAGTTTATAGCTAGTGTATATTATTTCTTAAATAAAAAATAAATAATTTGTATTAAATATTAATTTATATTATATATTTATATTAATGCGGTACTTTTACTGAAGGTGTTGCAAAAAATAGCATATTGCCCTCGGGAGGTAAAATAGTGAGCCCATAGCAAGTGTTTGCCACCCGAGCCTTTGGCTGTTGTTATTATTTATTTGTTTATGATTAAAATATAATTTTAAATTTTATGTTGAGACAATTATTTTCTTAACCTAAGTATGCCCGGGTAGAAATAACTTACACTTGTTTTTACTTATCAAAACTATTTATTGAAACACCTCGAGCTTATATAGTACACGAAAAGGTCTTCGAGCTTGACAATTTACAAAGAACGAATAAAGTAAAGTAACTGACTAAACGCGTGTTATTCCAACGAGAGCTCTCAGACAAGTGAAGCGACGTCGGCGCTGCTGTCCAGAGAGGGGCTAGTAGCGGGGGGGGGGGGGGGGAGTACGGCCTCATGTTCTGCGTGCTTGTCTACGTCGTGCCGAACACCGCTCGCTTACACTCAACATTTTAATATACGTTAAATGAGACATTACGTTAATTGCGAGCGAAGCGAGCGTATCCTGCCAGTAAAGTTGAAATGTTTCACGAAATTTTTTTAATTAATTTCTCAATTAATAAGGTTCCTGATTAAAAGCCAATGCGTTAAATTTTTAATAGTATAACATTTTCAATATTATTGTCTGTAAAAGATATTAGCATTTTAAATGCTACTTATATGATGGTTAATTTTTTAAACTAATTTACTTTTTTATTTTAGGAGATCTTCCTGAGTGTGCTCGACTAAGTAGTAACATGGATGAACCAATGGAAGACAAACATTTACAAAAAGCTTTAGAAGATTGCTCGAAAGATCATCAATTTCAAAAACAGCTAGGTATTATTACATGAATAATTTTTGTTTTTTAATAGAGTTACTGTGGGAATAAATGAACAATCAAGAAATTACGAAACTTCATAAATTCATTGTAATACTAATAACTGAATATAAGTACACTCGCAGATTATTAAAGATGAGTTCTTTAAAATTCAAGTAATAATTAAAAATATCCTAGTGGAAACGTTTTTCTTTTATTTACTATTACTTGGCGAAATTGGGAAAGCCTTTCCATCCCCTTGAATATCGGTTCGCCAGAAAGACCCCATATTTCGTTACGGATTTCAGCATTTCTTGCCCAACGAATATGGAGGATTTCAAATTACGTCGATTTTTATATTGCAATTTTGTCGATTGGCCGGTAGCTACATTGCAATTTTGTGGATTCGCCGGTAGCTACAGGGTTCGATTTAAAAAATACAAGATGGCCTTCGTTGTAATTGACATTTTTAGCACAGTTCTTATCGTATCTTTCTTTAATTTCTTGTTGTTCTTGTTTAATTCTGTTTGCGAGTTCGGCATGTCGGTCGACATGGTCTGGATCATACTTTTCATTTATTTCCATAAAGTTACATAATGCGCCTTCGTCGTGACTAGGTATAAAACCATACAAGGATTCAAAAGGGCTTTTACCAGTCGTCGGGTTTTTAGCTTCATTAAGATTCCGCTGAATATTTTTCATTTTCACATTCCAATCTTTACAATCTTTTTTTGTTGTGCTAGCTTGCATAAGCGGAACTAGTGTTGCGTTTACGCGTTCACCTTGGCCGTTGGCTTGCGGATGTCTAGGTGAAGTTAGGATATGTTTTATGCCGTGCTTTGAACAAAACTCACTAAATGACCTTGCCGTAAAACATGTTCCTCGATCGGAGATGATGCGTACCGGTGCACCGAAGTCGCAAACAAAATTTTCTAAACATTTTAGAACATTTGACGCTTTTATATCTCTCATAGGAGTTAGCAGCACGTATTTTGTCGGAGTATCTATTAATACAAAGACGAATTTGTTTTCGCGACTAGATTTAATGAGGGTCCTACATGAACGATATGTATTGTATGGAATGGTCTACTTTCAGGCGGAATTGGGTGTAAAACACCTGCCTGACGACCTGGTCGTGACTTAGCTGCTAGACATTGAAAGCACGCATAAACATGCTGTTTAATGTAGCGACGCATTCCGCAAAAATAATATTTACGCGACATCAACTCGTATGTACGTCCTACACCTAGATGGCCATTAGCATCATGATAACAAACTACGAGACTTTTTCGCATCCCTTTGGGGACTACATAACAGAAACGTTCCTTAATTTTTGTATACAGTATATTATCGACTAATTCAAATTCATTAACCAATTCTTTCTCGAGACGTGTGCGCTGTTTTACCGGTTTGCTTAAAATGTTTCGCTTACGGTTTAATTCCTCATCGTTATATTGGAATGCCAATACTTCTTTACTTTCCTCAATAATATTGAAAACACCGAGTTCAATGTTCGTAGTGTTTATACATAAAACGTCTCGGATCTCTTATAAATCACGTGGTATTTTGTCTGGTTTCTCTATGGGTGGGCGACTAAGAGCGTCTACATGAGCTAACTTAGCGTCTTCCCGATGTGCTATATCGTAATCATATTCGCTTAAAAGGTGGCTATCTCACAATTTGCACATTTTTAGTACGGTTTACATTCATGTATACAAGGGCTTGACAGTCTGTTACAATTTTGAACGGAATATTTATCAACAGTCAACGAAATCGAGAAACCGACCATATAATAGCTAAGAGCTCTAATTTGTTGGAATGACAATACTGCTTGGCTTCGCTTGTACGACGACTGATTTCGTAAACTAGATTTATTTTGCCTTCTGAGTCGCGCTGTAATAACATGCCGGCTAACCCAAGGGCACTAGCATCTGTATGTAACTCGGTATATTTTTTTGGGTCGAATGTTTGTAATATAATCGGACGTTCAGTTAATTTATCGCGTAGGCACGTAAACGCATTACTAGTTTCTTCATCCCAAACAAACGGTCGATTCTTCTTCAGTAATTTACTCAAGGGTTCAGCTATTTCCGCAAACTTCGGTACAAATCTTCTCAAGAAACCAGTTAAGCCCAAGTACCTACGGATATCATGAGCATTTCGTGGAATCGGAAAGTTTTTAACTGCATTTATTTTTAGTTCACCCGGTGTTATGCCCTTCTCCGATAATTCAAACCCCAAGTAGAGTACTCGTTCTTTTAAGAATTGGCATTTTTTATATTTATCATTAAACCCGATTCGCGTAACACTTGTAGGATTGCGATTAATTTCGGACGTGAGTCTTCCCAGTCTTTACCCGCAACTAAAATATCGCCCAAAAAAATAGCACTTCTTGATTATGTAATGGATGTAAAATTTTATTCATATATTTCGAAAAATATGCAGGACCATTCGTGAGGCCAAAAATCAAACGGTTAAATTCTGCCGTTTCATCGCGAGTAATAATTGCAGTTTTATGCTTTGAATTTTCCGCAATCGGTAATTGGAGATAGCCATTAAATAAATCCAACTCTCTATTTCTTCAGAATGCTCATCCGGATCCGGCAATGGGAAATGCAAACGTTGTGTTTGGTTATTGAGTTTATTAAATATTACAACTAGTCTTTTCTCACCATTCTTTTTCTCCACTAACATCACCGGACTTTCATATGCATAATTAGTGTCACGAATAATACCTGCTTTGTTCGAGTGCGCTCGAGGGATGTGGTTTGCTATTTACGGGGGTCGCTCCGGGTTTTTCGATGATTTCTACTTCTATATCGCGTGCACATCCTATTTCGTATAGATTAAATGCTATACAATCTCAAAATTCGTTGAGTATGGAAAGGAGCTCCTCGATGATTGGTTGGGGTTGATTCTCGCCGACGTTGAGAGCTTCTAACTTGACAGGTTCTCGTACATGGTTAACGGACATGACGGGAAGATCGGTGATTAGCCCTCTGTACATGGTGGTTCCTTTTTGAAGCCTCAGCGGTTCTCGAACTGCATTTATGACTGTTACTAGTCGGTTCGATTCATCTAAGCGAGTTTCAATCATTGCAACCGAAAGTGATGGTATAGATGTGTCAGTTTGTATATGTGGCGCATGTGGGGCAAAACGGCTGTTTCTCTCTTCTTTTAAAGATTAGCTGATTGTCTTCTTTGCAGTAATCGACGTTTTCGTGGTCGGTGAAGAGTCTGCCTATAAGTACTTTGGTAGACAGAACGTCATCTGGAACGATACGGCATTTAACTTTGGTTACCTCGGGTTCATCTATTTTGATTGATACTTCCACAGAGCCAGGCGACTTGACACGATAAGACTCTGGACCGAATCTTTTCAAGTCCATCTGTTCGTATTTTATAGGGTACTGATTAAGCAAGGCCACGCTCCCATTCATTAGGCATGCTGCGCTATGGATATCGACAAAGTACCGTAGATTTACTTGATTTATATAGGCTGGTTAAAGGTACTTATTCGCCGAAGCAGTAGTAGCATCGTGGATTATTTTTACTTCGTTGGCATTCATAGGGCAGGTGCGTTGAAAATGTCCTGTTTGTTTGCACTTGACGCAATACGGTTCCCTTTTGGGCTGATCGCAGTAATTCCAAATGTGACCGTATGCATTGCAGTTGAAGCGTCTAGTCTCCCCTTTTTTGTTCACTGTCGGGCACAGCGATGAAGAATTTGCTGCTTCTCTTTACGGTGTTTCCGTGGATGCCGCATGACTGCTCGTTAAGTTATTGCTCCAAAGTGTGTCTGAATTCGTTGAGTTGTAAGACCTTATACGATCTACACGTTGGCTAGAAGTGTATTCGTAGTCGAGCATGTCGTGGAGTAAAGCGTCCGTAGAAGTATGTACCCGTGATGACATCGCGTTATATAGATTTCTCGACCATAGGCCTACAAGTACTTTCTCTTTCGTATCGCGAATATATAATTCCGAATCGTTGCATAGTTTTGCTTTATTGTGGAAATATTGCTAAAGGGTTTCTCCTTTTTGTTGTATGTGCTTTGTCCACTTCCAACGTGTCGTGGTATTGTCACTGCGTACGTAAGTGCTTCTAAACGCGGTTTGAAATGTTTGCCACGTAGTAAGTGTGTTTCTGCGAATGGAGAACCAATCTCGCGTGCCATCCTTTAAATGCATGCGCGGTTTCTAGAGCAAAATTATCGGGCCAACGGTGTAATGAACACATGCTCTCAATATTAGTTAGCCATTCCTTAGCCCTTATGGACGGTTCATTCCCCGTAAAGTATTGTATATTTTTGCTCAAATCGTGCATTACTTGATAACTTTGCGAAATTGTGGTCAACAAGTCAGTGTTGTTGTTTCCGAGCCTGTTTCCTAAACTCGAGCTAAGCTGTGTAAACAAGCGCTCCATTTCCCGGTCCCGCTCTGCCTCCCGCCGATAAATTCCTTCCATCATTCGCAATTCCAAGGCTTCTAATCCATTGTTATTGTTGTTTACCGATCCGTGTGTGGTCTGAATTCCTGGTATGTTGTTGGCTGGGAGATACCACTCGTCGCAGTTACACTTTGCGAAGAGTATTTCAACTAACTGTACCGTTTAACCGTTGTTTAACTGTCCCTTACTTTATATTACTGTCATTTGTTTTGGATTCACAATTACACCGTTCAATAATCTAACACTTTAGCCTCCCCTTTTTTTGCGCCTATCCCACTTCTGACTGTTAAGGTGGATCTCCACTGATTTTTTGCCAAAAACTCAAAAATTTGTTTATTATATATTTTAATTGCTTATAGTTTTATGAACATTTTGAGACCAATCTGATGTAAAAACTCAAAGTTATACCAATGTTATAGGCAGATGAGTAAAATATTTTACATAAGATTGCATACAAAAATAAAGCTTTGAACGCGTTTTTCTTGTAACTTATTCGTTTGACTTCAAAAAGTTCCTTGCGCAAGGCATTTAAATTAATCTTTTTGAAATTTTCTACACTTATACTTTGAAACATTTTGAAAAGAAGTTAGAATTTTTATTTAAGATATCTGTTCGAGAAAAATTTGTTTATTTATGAATATTATTAAATTATGGATTTTTTAAAAGAATTTTACTGTTTAATAAATTCTTCATTTATTACAGATGAACAATGAGGGTTCTCGTAATAAAAAATACTAACTTTTTTAAATACGGCTCAAAATGTATGTTTAAATTTTTGGGATTGATTTAGTCGGAACCCTGTGCGCAAGCAACTTTTTCAAAAACCTTGAATTTTAAAGATAATTATTGGTTTTTATATCATAACTTAAGTATATGGGGATGAAAATGGCCCAAAATTGGTATGTAACCTCCTTTATCACAACAATCCAGCCCCCAAAATCTGACAGTGGATGGTGCAGAAAGTAAGAAAAATTAAAAATCAGTGGAGATCCTCCTTAAATCCAGAGAATTTAGAGTGTCAGAAAGGTCCAATAAGGATTTGGTTGTGGGGATTTTAGATAAAAGAGAGGAATAACTGTCAACACAGCAATTAAACAAACAACTTAGTTCCAATTTATTCAGACAATTTAAATAGTTTACGTGGCACAAACGGAATAGCGTCTCGTACCCATAGACGTGTTCCGCACTGGGCGACGCTCTAAACGAGAGTGAGTCGTCGATATCGATAGAGTGAGGTGGCAGGCGGATGAGGATTATCCCTTCCTATATCGTTACAGTTTAAATACGCTACTGTATTTCTAACAAGTGTGATTATGGTTTTTTGTGTGGTCATATAACATTCTTGGATGATTTTTTATGATCATTTATTGCTTACACATACACTCCTTTTTTTGACCTACATAAGTAGCAGAGTAGTCTTTGCGCTCCAATTTGTAGACAACATTATTTTCAATACTTTTTTATAACACGAGCATCAAAAAGACCATTTTTGGCGCCTATAAAGTAGACCGAAAATAGGGTTTTCCAAGCGTCAGAAAGAATGTAGAGAAGAGTCCCTGGTCATAATACATGTATAAATTAATCCATTTTCGCTCCCTATAAGGTGGAACGAGCCTACAATAATTTGAGAATAGAAATCAGGAAAATTCGGCCCCTAGGGGCGAAAATGACAATTTTCGCTCGTCTTGATTTTTTTTTCATCTTGTTGTAATATGTGTATTTATACAGTAATACGTAATACTTAAAATGGTACTCGTCGCGGAATCTATTCGTTTGCGACGATTTCGTGCAGTCAGACAAGCTCACGCGAGAGCAAGCGTATCGCGCATGCCTCGCGACTATACTCTAAGCGCCTATACTACACTGTACACTCTCGTTCGTAGAGTCAGACTATACCGCACTGTACTACATATTCTCTCTCTCTCTACTGCAAGACTCCGATGTGAGCGGACGCACTGCCGACTAGGCTATATTGCCACTACTATTATAAATATATTAGATTATTAA
The DNA here is from genome assembly GCF_009193385.2 of Nasonia vitripennis. NCBI lineage: Eukaryota > Metazoa > Arthropoda > Insecta > Hymenoptera > Pteromalidae > Nasonia > Nasonia vitripennis. The sequence continues at coordinate 1,896,920 of NW_022279600.1, forward strand.
TTAACCTCACAGTGTTATTATTTATCCACACACTCCAACACACCTCCTTACTAAAGCTTTAAATCGTTAAAAACTTTTAAAATAATTTCCAAAATTTTCAAAATTTTGATTTGTGTATATATATATATATATATATATATATATATATATATATATATATTTATATATATATATATATATATATTAAAGATTCTCTTATTTATATTTCGCGCTATCAATGATGGACGGGACACAGGAGAAGGCGACACGAATGAAATACTCTTTCTGATTTATTACAACTTAACACTCTGAATACTTTATTCTCTAATATCACAGAGGCGAGAGAGCTCGTGCTCTACTCGGCGGCCGAACCCAGAATGACGACCGGGGGCGCTCCCCACTCGCCATGGCATGGCGTCGGCCGGAAGGCGTTATGGCGCCGACTTCGGTAACCTCGCTAGTCGAAGTCGGGTCTTGGACGTAACGTCTGCTTACGCTGGCGGCGCTGCTGCCCAGCGCGTGTAGCCACATATATATATATATATATATATATATATATATATATATATATATATATATATATATATATATATGTGTGTGTGTGTGTGTAATATTTACAACTATGTAAAATTTCGGAAGAAAAATGTGGTAATTTCGCTCAAGTATGTATGGGTTCAGAACTTAATAATGCTCTGAAAATTCTTGTTGCTCCTGATACACTAAAAAGTCGTAGTAAATCAGTAAACGGCGGGCCGCTTGGGCCTGCCGACCCCGCCACCGATGCGCTACCTGGACTGCGCACGCTCCGTCCCTGATAATCCGATTGGTTGACCAGTACAGGAGGCAGAGCTGACGAAACCTTTGACGGCCGACCTCGGAGAACAAAACGGTAGTTCCGCTAGAGTCACGACACGAGTCGCACCTACTCTAAGCTATTGTCAACCGACAAGACTAAGTTTAAAATAAATCAGAATTCAGTTTACAGCTCTTGGAGTTTAGTCACTTTCCTGCACCTACCCGCATTCCCAAATATATATTTCTATGTACCGTGACCTTTGCTGACAAAATCGGAACTGCAACGTGAGTTATGCAGACTCAAGAGTACTTATGCAGACGTCCGCATAAAACGAGTGATGATTGCTTTAGAGAAAAGGCACTTGTCCGGACATATCAATACTAATTATATATGAATTAGGACTTATGCTGACAAAAAGTACATACACAGCGGTACTTATGCAGACTGTGAGCATAAGTATACCTTCAAAAAAAAAAAAAAAGATTTGGATAATGTAGATACTGTTCTTTTAAAATTAGACTTAGATAAAGAAAATTAAGGTTGGCTGATTTAATTATTTGGGCTGAAGCCTTTACAATTCCGAAAAAAGCTTTGGAAATAATAGATTGAACCTTGTAAGATGTATGTTGTAATAAATTACCTTTTGGAGGAAAATTAATAGTATTAGGAGGTGATTTTAGACAAATTGTTCCAGTAATGAAACATGGTTATAGAAATTCTATGGTTGAGGAAACAATTATTATATAGGATTAGATATAGAAGAAGGTAAAATTAATCCTTTCAGAATACCTCAACTTTGGAAAACTAATGATGTTTGTGACAAAATGTATAGCAATATTAATCAAAATATTTCTATAAATTCTGTAATTTTAGCTCCTCATAATGAAGATATTAAAATTATTAATGATAAAGTATTAAAATTGTTATATGGCGATTCATCGACATATTACAGCATAGTTTACGCAACACATAAGAGTGTAGATCAAACTGACTAATATTCATCTAAATTATCCAATCGAACTATTAAATGAAATTAAAGAAGGTCTTTCACTTCATAATTATTACTACCTCTCCTAACCTTTATTATTTTGTAACATGGCTCGATTTCGGGGAAAAACTCGGCAATATTCAACCGGATCACAATCCCTCGGTGCAATAAAGAACTCTCTCAACGCCTGTAATTATCCCGCGTTGCAACGCAGCTCGCTGCGAGAGCTGCTTCCAACGTCGTGTTCGCACGTGTGCTATCACTCCGCACTCTCCTGTGTGGAGCCGGCTTCTCAGATTCGTGTTACAGCCGCTTGTTGCAACGCCCGTGGAGGCGGCGGTGTTCGCGGTGAGGACGTAGGGAATGGGAGAGAACAACTCGGAAAAATGAAGCAAGTCCCGATTAAAACAAAATAACAATATAATATATTGTGCGACCAATTTCGTTTCTACACAAATATCCGCCGAGTCACCAAAATGTCGACTCGGCGTGGAGAGTATCTCGCGAAAACGTACACGTGCGAACGAGAAGGCCGCTGTACGGTGCCACTGCACTGAGTCGCAAACCTGTAGCCGCTGCTACTGCTGACGCGGTGCGAATCAAAGGGCTCAACCCAACTTACTCGAAGTCGCCGTTCTCGGTAGGCGCGCACTCCTCACTCACACACACACTCTGCGCCGGTGATGTTGCTGGCTCACTCGCAGGAGCCGGCGTCCTCTTGTTCGGTTGCTGATCGATAGGCCGGGTCGTCCTTGCTTATGGTAGCAGGAGTTGGCCTGGACGTCTTCTTCTCGCGTTCACTCTCTCTCTCTCTCTCTCTCTCTCTCTCTCTCTCTCTCTCTCTCTCTCTCTCTCTCTCTCTCTCGCTCGCTCGCTCGCTCTCTCTCTCTCTCTCTCTCTCTCTCTCTCTCTCTCTCTCTCGCACGCTATCGGTCATCGCTTGATTCAGTCAGTCTCACACTCGAGAGCTGACGCGTTCGCAACTATGGCCGGAGCTATCTGTCCGTCCGATGGATCGCGACATGTAAGCAAGGCCCCGAATCTTGTTTCGCGCTTGCGCAACGTTGCGTTTCAACGATCTGCGAATCTACCTGATTTCGCACCTCGTTACAATTTAATGCATTCATTTTTCGTAATTTAGCAAAAAAGCAGAATAAAATTATAGGTATTTACGTTTACACAATAAATAAAAGAGTACGATTTTATAAATCTAATTAATATATATCTATAACTATTTTTGTTTTTATTGTAGATATATTATATAAACTTAATAATGGAATGGGATCCACGTTAAAATTCGTTAGTACATGTAGAAAATCCTGAACATAGAGAATATTTGCGTCATTTCAATGAACAAATAGAACACACGAAAATTATGAACGATACTTAAATGATTTAATAAAAGAATGATAAAAATAAAGTAAATTTACAACTAAAAGAATTAAATTTGCAAATTGAAGCATATGACATATTTAATGATGACATTCATGTAGCTTTAAGATTTATACAATTAGATGAAATCCCTACAGATATCACTCTAATTGTCCAAAAAATTTTGAGATTTCGTAAGAAACTCAATGAATTATCAAGATCTCTAAAAAATGATGATAATAATTATGTAAGCTATATTTTAAATATAGGTAATATTATTCATCACATTAATTTAACGAAAAAAATTACAATTTGATTATAGTTTCCTTTTTTTCTTATCGAAACTAACAGTAAATCAATTTGTTAAAATGGAAAAATTGTTTTTCAAAAATAATATTTTTGCGATAACTATTTATTTATATAATTGTATGTAACAAACTTAAATAAACAATTAACTTCATTTTCATAATGAAAAATAAGTTTGATATTTTCTACAAAACATCAAATATTTTTACTTTTTATTTATATTGATGATTATAAATTTGTGGTGTCTTAAAGTTATCATCTTTTTCAGGCGCAGAATGTCAAATTGTAATATTACTATTTTTTCTTTTGCTTCCTTCCTAAGGAAGCCTTGTAATAGTAATTTTTGGAGTTTGTGTAAAAACATTTGGGAAGTGTGTTTTGATGCATTTTCAGTCGAAAAAATGGTGTTTTTGGAAAATGACTGTACGGATGTATGTTTGTGTGCGTGCGTATGTAGACGCCTGTATCTCAGCTTCTACTCAATGGATTTTAACCTACCAACTCTCATTTTCTTTGTTTTCACTAAAACATTGTGGGAAAAAAGTCCGTTTTTACATTTTGTGTACGCGTTTTTTTCTGATTTTTCAGTTTTTTCTAATAAAGTTATTGGAAAAGTTAATAAAAGTAAATTGCTTAATATGTACCTGAAAGAAAATAAAATTACCTATCTTTTTACCGTGAAAAATTGATATTATCGTTCGTCGTTCTTTTATTACTAGCAAGATCAATGCGCGCTCCGCGCGATCTGCTATATATTAAACATTTATATAGGTTAGAAACAAACAATCACGCGCGTCCCGCCATCTATCTCGTAATCTTATTGGCCAATCGACGAACAATCAGAGAACGAATAGAATGATGATTCGTCTCTTTTTTAGAGTAGGATACACCATGAAGCGCAATTTTTTTAAATTGTTTTAACTTGAAAATTAAACGTTGAATCTTTAAAAAAGAAAAAAAACATGATTATTGAAAGTTATTATGACTATATTCCACTTAGATTTTAAGTAATTTCATGGGACAGATCCTCAGAAAAACATCAAAAACGGAAAAAAGTCGTTTTTCTACGTGACGCGATAACTGGAGTAAAAAAGCAATAATCAAGTTCAAATTTTTGATTTAGTATGCATTATATATTACCTTCTTCCCTTTCTTTGGGCTGTTTATGAAACCAGTTAGTTTCAAAGATGTTAAGCTTCCACATTTTTTTATCTCACCCTGTATACTATAAGTCATTTTTTCTACGTGACGCGATAACTGGAGTAAAAAGGCAATAACCAATTTAAAATTTTGGATTCAGTTTGCATTATATAGCACCTTGTTCCATTTCTTTGGGCTATTTATGAAACCAATTAGTTTCAAAGATATCATCGTCATCAACATGGCGGGAGTGCGGATGCCTCCCGATAAGTGTATCTCGAATTTTGCTTGTCACAACCAGAAAACTACAACAACATTCATTTGCATCATATGTGACGCAGCATATCATTTCAGTTGTTTGGCACAAAAAACAACTGACATTAAAATTATAAGTCGAAACCTAATAGTGTGTCCAGAACACAGCGACAGAAACTTAACCTCGAAGATAGATGAGGATAGTTTAAACGAAGCAACAAGATTCCTGATTGCTCAAATAAAACTGAGTAAAACAGAAGAAGTAAGGAAAGAATTATTACATGAAGCTTCAACAACAAAAACAGAGGAACTCGACATCAATATTGAAGAAAAGTATAAGCTAATAAAAAATGAAAACTTACTTTTGGAACAGCTAATCAGTGAATTGCAGGAAAAAAACTTGTTACTTAAAGAAAAAGTACTAAATAAGCAAAATGAAAGTGCCGTGGATAGTTTTTCGTATGCAGAAGTTACAAGCTTCCCTAAACTATTGCAAAAGAAAGTGCCTATGATAACTGTGAAAAATGTGAGCAATAAAGCTGTAGATGTTAAAAAGAAAGTTATTGAGTGGTTAGTTACTGAATAGAAAATTCAAACAAAAAACTTATACGTAAACAGAAAAGAAGAACTAATTAGCAATTGCTTAAACAGTGAAAGTGCTATGCTAACTGAATCTGTATTAAAACATAACCTCGAAGGTATATGTGAGGTTAGGAAAAACACGTTGAAAAATCCTAAAATTAGAATTGTCGGAATCGATAACTATAGTAACATGGAAATGGAGGACATAGAAAACGATATAAACATGAGAAATTTTGGAGTTTCATAAACAAGGGGCAAGTACTACATATGTACAGAAGCAGTTTTAGTAGCCTAACTACAATACTAATGAAGGTTCCTGCTGACATATACAAATTTATCAAGGAGAACAAAAGTAGGATTTTTGTTGGCTTCCAGAACTGCAAAGTATATGACTCAATAAATATAAAGCCATGTTACAATTGTGGAAGATTTGGGCACAAGTAAGGTAACAAATGCATTAACAATTCTGCATGCCTCAAGTGCGCAGAAAAGCACAAGATCAGTACCTGCACAAACAACACCATTAAGTGTCTAAATTGTGATTTTTCAAATAGCAAATACAAGACAAAGCTTGACGTTAATCACGTTGCTAGCGATACATATACTCTACTGATTATCCTATCAGCCCTACCTTACCAGCGGTGCATCAAGTACATCGAGAACGTGATACTACAACAGAGACACATAACCCATCCACAGACAACACAAGGAAAGAGCCATTACAAGAACCACCTAAATCTACAAAACATAAACAAGATAGGAGTGAGGCAGCTAAGCAGCAACAACATTAACAATTGAAGATGGCTCAAACACCACAACAAGCTGCTTTAGCGAAAAGTACAAGGTTAAGAAGCAGTAAAACTTAAATTCATAAAATGGATACTTTTGATTATTTAGATATAATTCAAAAGGATTCAATACAGAAAGAAAAAACATACAGTGGCATTGGCGATCTAAACAAGGCGATTGGCAACAATAACGATATTATTATGCACTTAAATGTAAAAAGCATGAATGCAAATTTTGACAAGGTAAAAATATTTTTGAAAGTTGATCGTTAAGCCGTCTGTTATTGTTCTTTCTAAAACATGTAAGCAGGCAAATCATAAATTTTTTGAACTGATCGGAAGCAACTATGAATACGAATCTTACTACAACAATAGTAGGAATAATAGAAATGACAGAGTTATAGTATTCGTAAATAGAAACTTAATTCAACGCACAGCAATTGTTCAACAAGGTAGGATTAGAATTGTAAATACAAAAATTAACTTAAGTAATCATAGCAATATTGAAGTCTCGTCCATGTACATATCTTATGGCATACCTAAGACTGAGTTTATATTAGATTTAAATAAATATTTGATAAAAAAGAGGAACATCAAAAATCACTAACAAGGAAAGGTACCCAACCCGAACTCACCGATTTTGATGATTTTCATATATGTTGTAGAACATAAAAAAATAAGAGACACGTACTTTTTTTTATCGGCTAATTTTCACTTTTAAGGGGTAAAAACCTCCCCTAAAGTTAACCCCCAAAAAGCGTTTTTTTTTTAATATCTCGGCTTAAAATTAATATTTTTCAATGAAACAAATTGGAGGTTATTTCTTACAAAAAGAGCAAGTATTTCATGGTGATTTGAAGAGTAAGGGTAGCATCCCCTATTTTTTAGGGGTTGAAAACATATATTTTTTGGCATAATTTTATAATAAAAATGTTTAAACCGGCTAAAAAAAATTGGAAAAAATGTTTAAACATCCTTAATAACAAAATTTAGTTGACGTCTTTCGGTGTTTTCATAAATATTATCCCTAAGGGGGTAAACCACCCCTAACACAAAATAACTGTAAATATGTAATTCAATACATAATATTTCGTAGAAGGTTTGTATATAGAGGTTTTCGAGGTCGCTGATTACAAATCTGTTATCAGATTTTGAAAATTCAAAATGGCGGATCCAATATGGCGGACGGAAATATCGAAAAAAAATTTTATATAATAAAAAAGTTTTAAACGACTAAAAAAATTGGAAAAAATTTGTAAACATCTATAATAAACAAATTAAGTTTTTCGGTTTCTTCATAGATACTTCCCCTTAGGGGGGTAAACCACCCCTAACACAAAATAACTATAAGTATACTTCAATCCATAATATTTTGTAGAAGGTTTGTATATAGGGGTTTTCGAGATCGCTCTTTACAAATCTGATATCAGATTTTAAAAATACAAAATGGCGAAACCAATGTGGTGGACGAAAATGTCGAAAAAAAATTTTAACTTTCAAAAAAACTTGTTTACAAATGTGTGATCTTTGTAGCCTGTACATGTGAACTAAAGAGCCTTAAACCCTAAACCCCTAAAGAACAAATAGGCTAAATGGTTGTGCTTTTTAACCAAACGACTCCAAACCCCTAACCTCCAGACAAGCCGAAGGCCTATGCTTTACCGTAGACACGAGTATAGACATATTACCGATATTATTCTATCATTTTGTATGTAACAAATAACGTCTCGTTTTATGTTTCAATCAAAGATTATTTATTTTTCTGCTTTTATAAATTAGCATAATTTCAAAAGTAATTTCATAAATTATAAAGTATTTCATAAATTGCATAATTATATAATTTTATAAATTCAAAAAGTCCACACTTTTTTGCAAATGAAAAAACATAGGTTAATAAAATTAGTTTATCAAACTCTTTTGCGTTTTGTAATAAAATTTAATGTTGTCAAACTTGGGAGTTTTTCATTGTTACAATTATTTCGTAAGCCAAAAGTTTTTTAGATGAATTCTCGAAGTAATGATTATTGTATCTATAGTAAAATATTTACAGTCTGGAATTCCATAATAATACTATTTGCTACGATTTAATGAATTTATCAAAAAATCTAAATTTAATAATAAATATTATTCTAATTATTATTATTATTTTTCATTATCATTGCTATTATCAGTATTACTGCTATTATTGCTATTGCATTATGCTTATTCTTCTTCTTCTTCTTATTATTATTATATTACTATGATAATTTTTGTTATTGGTAAAAATACATAAAAGAATATTAATACTCGAACTTCATTTGCAATTAAAGAACGCGTTGTTATTGAAAGGGAATTTTATATGCATTCATTAGTTTAATGAATGTTATCGTACATTCAATGATAATTCCACAGATAAATGTCTTTCAGTCATAAAAGTTGTTGACAATATGTGCGAATCAGTATGTTCTTTTTTTAGATTGTTTTCATCGAGTGTTTACCTCAGCTGCCTGTGTTATTTTTAAGGCAGTGAGTGAGTTTTGTGGGTATTCTAGTTCGATGCCGGAAAGTACGAATAGTACGTCTTTTTGTTTGTCAGTGGTATCATACAGTTGTAGAAAATTTTCTTTAGTGATTTTATATAGATTTACATTATTCAATTTCAAAGTGAATACAAGTTGAATAAAACCAAAAATAGAGTTTTCCGAACATCACAAAGTGGAACGAGAATTCTTCTCCAATGCATAAATTAATGATTTGATTCAATTTACATTCACTCGTTTTATTCTGGTAGAAATGTAGCAGTCGTGCCTTACATGCAAAAACACAGCTTGTATAAATTTTACCGCTTGTTTTCATTTTAGATTGAAAAATGAAAATTAATCCGTTAAACGTTCTAAACTTATTATTAGCATACTTTCAAGCGTTAAACATACCAGATAGTGTCACGAATTATCACGAAACAGAGTTGGCCGAAAAAATAAAAGAAATTTTAATAGATGCAACACATGATTTCAACGATGTAGAAATGATTACTGATGACTCTTTGGATTTTCAAGAAGAGTATAAAGACCATAATGCGGAAATAATTGAAGATGAAGTGCAACATCATTTTCCTGATCCGGATATAGCACCAACAAATCAATGAACAGCAGATAATGAAGAACTAGATTTTGAATACAAAAAAAGAGCTGTAGAATTTTGGAGAAGTAGCAAAACGAAGCAAAATTTAAGTCTCAAAACAGTGCAAAACAGATTCAAAAAAGTATCATCTATTAGTCAGCTACGTCGTTGGGCTCATTCAATTAATAAAGGTGGCACGTATAGAGAAAAAGTAGCACAAATTTGTCAGTATACCCTGGATAATTTTCAAGCAGCTCTCGACAGTGGTTCAATTATCCATGATGAAGATATAATTCGATGGGCCTTACAAGCTAAAAAAGAAATTGGTTTTGATGATATTAGATTCAAAGCTTCTAAACATTGGTTACTCAAATTTAAGCAAGCACACTGAATAGTTTCTAGGAAAATAAATAAGTTCATAACAAGAAAAACACTAGAAAGTAGTGCAGAACTTACGGCTAAAGCTGAAGCATTTATCGATGACGTTAAATCGTGTATACCAAGGATTGGACTCGAAAATTTGTATAATACAGATCAGAGCGGATTTCAGCTAGAAATGCATTCTGGAAGAACATTAGCAGTAGAAGGAGAAAAGCAAGTGCAATGTCTGGTACAGTCAATTTCAGCAACAACGCATAGTTATACTATACAGCCACTAATATCAGCTACTGGACAACTGTTGTCACCGCTATTTCTTGTTTTAAAGGAACCAAGTGGCAAGTTTGGCCCTATTGTAGAACAAAACATATTTAGACCAGAAAACGTGTACGTGGAAGCATCCAAATCTAGAAAATTAACAACAAGTAAGGGAACTAATAACAATTTTTACATTGTAATATCGTTGATCAGTTAATTAGTAAGTCGTTTAATTGCAGATCACTTCAAAATCTGGTTGGAAAAAATATTTTATCCCTATGTAGGCCATCACTCAATACTATTACTTGATTCTTGGAGTGGTCATTGTGACAAAGTTATAGAAGAAACAATGCCACAAAATAAAATTATTAACATAAAAAAAATTCCAACTGGAACCACAGGAAAAATACAACCACTTGATGTCTATGGATTCCGTATTTGGAAAAACTTTGTCCGAACATTTTCTGATAATGTAATGTTAATGGATCATGATATGAATTTACATGTGAGAAATAATATAATTAAACTTCAATCATTGGTTCACAACCAACTGTCTTCACCGAGATATATAGATTTGTTTAAATATTCCTGGTATAAAAGCGGTTACGTCAATGAAAAACCAGATAAATTTGATAATCCTATAGATTTCAGTTTTGGAAAGTCTTGTGCAACACATTGTGAAATAGAAGGGTGCACAAACATTGCAATTGTACGATGTGGTTGGTGCAAAAAAGCATTGTGCTTTAAACACTTTTATGAGGACTACCATTATTGTAAAAACATCGTAAAATAATATATTTTATGCTCAATACAAAAAATGCACTATGGCAAAAGATAAAAGATTGTAGATTATTATTATACTCTAATATTATAAACAAAAATACATTATAAGTTGAATTTACAATAAAGGAATTTCAATAACATTCTGATAACAATTTCTACGGAAATTATAAAACTGCTTCACACACAGAATTTTCTTGTTTACAAATTTAGGAATTTGAGGTGGTTTGGTTAAAAAGCACAACCATTTAGCCTATTTGTTCTTTAGGGGTTTAGGGTTTAAGGCTCTTTAGTTCACATGTACAGGCTACAAAGATCACACATTTGTAAACAAGTTTTTATGAAAGTTAAAATTTTTTTTCGACATTTTCGTCCACCACATTGGTTGCGCCATTTTGAATTTTCAAAATCTGATGTCAGATTTGCAAAGAGCGATCTCGAAAACCCTTATATACAAACCTTCTACAAAATATTATGGATTGAAGTATACTTATAGTTATTTTGTGTTAGGGGTGGTTTACCCCCTAAAGGGTAGTATCTATGAAAAAATCGAAAAACTTAATTTGTTTATTATAGATGTTTACAAATTTTTTCCAATTTTTTTAGTCGTTTAAAACTTTTTTATTATATAAAATTTTTTTTCGATATTTCCGTCCGCCATATTGGTTCCGCCATTTTGAATTTTCAAAATCTGATAACAGATTTGTAATCAGCGACCTCGAAAACCTCTATATACAAACTTTCTACGAAATATTATGTATTGAATTACATATTTACAGTTATTTTGTGTTAGGGGTGGTTTACCTCCTTAGGGATAATATTTATGAAAACACCGAAAGACGTCAACTAAATTTTGTTATTAAGGATGTTTAAACATTTTTTCCAATTTTTTTTAGTCGGTTTAAACATTTTTATTATAAAATTATGCCAAAAAATATATGTTTTCAACCCCTAAAAAATAGGGGATGCTACCCTTACTCTTCAAATCACCATGAAATACTTGCTCTTTTTGTAAGAAATAACCTCCAATTTGTTTCATTGAAAAATATTAATTTTAAGCCGAGATATTTAAAAAAAACGCTTTTTGGGGGTTAACTTTAGGGGAGGTTTTTACCCCTTAAAAGTGAAAATTAGCCGATAAAAAAAAATACGTGTCTCTTATTTTTTTATGTTCTACAACATATATGAAAATCATCAAAATCAATGAGTTCGGGTTGGGTACCTTTCCTTGTAAGTAATAGGAGATTTCAATATTGATATATTGGAATGCAATCATGTGAGCCAAGAATTCCTGTGTAATTTCTTCGATAAAGGATATATTCCTGGATTCGTTGGAATTACGAGGCCACCTGTGGGCATTGCAAAGAAATCTTGCATTGATAATATTTTCATATAAGCGATAACTTAAATACAATTACTTATAAACTTAAATTATCTATAATAGACTATTACCCTACTGTATATTTATAGCTCTCAATAAAATGAAAATAGTACATAACAAACCAACAATAGTTTCAAATTATAAAAAATTAATAAATAGTGCTAAAACAATAAACTGGAATAAAATAATTAGACGTAAAAAAATAATCAATACATTAAAAATAAAAAATGGTGAAATGGACAAAATAAATGGTAAGACCTTGAAAGTGATTTGTAATTATATTGTGGTACCCTTAACACATATTTTTAATTTGTGCATTGAAAAAGCTATATGGCCAGATGCACTAAAAAAGACTAAGATCGTTCCAATATATAAAGCAGGGGAAAAACATAACATTACCAATTATAGGCTAATCTCGCTCATATCTAATATTGCTAAAATTTTCGAAAGAGAATAAATAATAAAATTTTATCTATAACAGGCTATATGATTTTATCCAAAATAATGACATAATCTTTGAACACCAATTTGGTTTCATGAAAAATATTGGTTCAAAAAATGCCTTAAACTATATCACGCAAATATTGTACAATAACATAGATAAATCGATACCAACAATAGTCACTTTTCTCGACTTGGCTAAAGCTTTTGATACAGTCGACCATGAGTTGTTATTAGATAAACTGTATTGTATTGAAGCTATTTGAATAACAGATATTATTAAGTATAGGTGTTCCACAGGGTACGATACTGGGTCCACTCCTATTTATTTTATATATAAATGATGTTCTAAAGGAGATTCAACTAGAATTAATTCTATCATACACAGATGATACTGCAATAATAGTAACAGGCAATACGTGGATGGAGGCGCAAAAAAATATGAATGATTTTCTTACTGTGATATACAAATTGTTGGCGGTAAATAAGTTATCTCTAAACGTGGATAAAACAGTTTGTATGACATTTGGAAGCTATTGCGACAGTGTATCGAGGCATATTAATGTAAAAATTCAGAATAAAAAGATAGCTAGAGTTGAGAGTTACAAATACTTGGGAATTGTCATAGATTTCAATCTAAAATGGGATACACACACATCCAATATATAATAAAGAAAATGAAAGTAGTCTATATTTTTCACAAATTATCACAACTATGTCAACTGAAACTTTAAGAATGATATACTATCCATTCTTCCATAGCATAATCAGCTATGGAATATACCTGAGGTGGTGCCTATAGAAATTACCGTGATTTATTGCAAAGTTTACGGAGGAAAATTCTTAAGATTATTAATAAAAATACTTTTAGTATACAAGATAGTCTATTAAACCTAGAGCAACTTTTTAATTTTGAATCCCTTAAAATCCATTATAATGATCTCAAAACTCAATTCCAAATGTCTACGTGTTACTAGGAAAAAAAGCTTAATTTTACCAAAGAGCAAAAAACGAGTAAGTGATAAAAACAGTTATAATAATGCCATTATAACTTATAATTCACTACCAAATGAGCTCAAGGAATTAGATATAACCAAAAAACGCGGCAGAAAGTAAACTTAAGATTTGGATTAAAACCAAAATTTAGTTTTTCAAATAGTTTTAAATTTGTTAAATTTGTTAAAGCTTAAGAAAAGAAATGTAAATAGTGTTTGTTGTAAGGATCTGATAAGGAAATTATTTTTAGTTTTAAGTACTAGTTTTAAGTTTTTTTGTTACATATCAAGCTTGTACACAGGTAACTTAGTTTACCTCTACAAGGCTTGCTAGTATGCGTACTGGTAATGTATACTATGTAAGCTATTATCTTGGTTTAATAAAAAAAAATATTGAGCTTTAAAATTTTGTTTTCTTACCCTGTATACTCTATATAACTAATCGCTCGGATCTAAGCTTCAATTTAATGGATTTTAATCTATACCTAGGCTCGTTTTTTCTGTTTTTGTTTTACCAATTCGTTGACAACAAGATTTTCAGTTACGCATGTGTGTTTTATCATGGCGATTTTTGGTTCACTAGTAGAAAAATACTTGAAGCTAAATAAATGAATAAGAAATTTAATAATAAATTAAAAGTTTACAAATTTTCTTTTTATGCCGATGACATGCCATCAACTATATATAATAATATAATATAAACAATTATAGCTGTGTGAGAAAAAGAGAGAGAATTATAATTGATTATGTATATATAATTGATTTGAAATAATTTTATCTATCAAACGAAAGAGTACAAAAACTTTATAGAATCATACATGAAGTCAAAGCAATTCAGATATTCAAGCGATACATAATGTTGAAGGAAGCTACGTGCCAAAATAATTGGATAAAATATCCAATTATTTCTTATAATCATAAATTTTCATGCTTGCCAATACTTCTTGTATCCAAATATTCGTTCAAATTGTTTTGAACTATTTTGTGAGTGACAACATTATATTTATAGTTTTTTAAATTATTTTGTAGAGATTTAAATTACACAAACAGAAACAAAAACAGAAAGCAACACGAAACAGGCAAACAAATAATCAGTTAATATAGTAAGTTAATTTCATTTTTTTTTTACGTGGTATTTGGAAAGTTCATCGCCTCATCTACGCAAGCCTTCCATGCTGCCCTATCTTGTGTCAACCCCACCCAAGATGCACCTCTCCGATCGACACCCACCCGTCCTATTTCTACTAGATCCGCTTTTACGTTGTCCTCCCATCTACGTCTAGGTCTACCTAGAGGTCGCGTTACCATCGGCCTGCCCTTCATGACACGCGCTGCCGTACGGTCGTCTCCCATTCTCGATACGTGCCCTGCCCATCCCAATCTGCGCGATTTTATTATTCTGTTAATATTTGGTGACGCGTACAGATTGTGTAACTCATCATTGTGTAGTCTCCTTCATTCCCCGGTTTCCTCATCTTTCTTCGGCCCGTATATTTTTCGCAAGACTTTATTTTCAAATACCCTAAAACGGTTGTCCGCTTGCTTAGTGAGAGCCCACGTTTCGCACCCGTACATAACCACCGGCAGTATTATTATTATGAGAGATTTCAGACTTTGACGAGGACAGTGGACGGAAACCAGCGTAGCAAATAACCGAGCCAAATCAGGCACCCATGATGTCGCAGCCAAAGCCGTTCCAACGCATACGCAGTCTGAGTCAGCTGATGCGCCAAGACACTGTTGAGTCATCTCTGATAACGAAGCGTTCGAAAGCGACAGTGCAGTCGCGGCGGCCGCAGTCGCCGCCACATTAAAAAATGGCAAGTTTAAACGCTACGTCATAGCTAAAGCCAGACCGCCCCACTGAAAAGCTCCGTAGGCGACCCCTGAAGGCCAGGAACCCCCGCCGTTTGTGCATATCCAAACATATAATGAGCACCCCTTCCGGTTCCAAGAGAACCTCTTGTATTTAATTTTGGCAGATAATTTCTTCTCGACCGAAATTCAGTAAGCGTTAATCGAACAAGGTAACTTAAACCCGCTTGAATAACCAAATAATGAGTTCAAAATGGAAAAAGTTAATGTCAGCCTGTGGTGATGTTAAATTATTCGGGCTGTGTATACAATTTTCTTTTAAGGACCGGCCGCTTAACATGCGTGAATGCTTGAAAACGCTGAGAAGCCTGGGCTCGAAGGAGGAAGTCCGTAGCCTGGCGATTATCCGCGACTTGGCAAGACCTTGCGCTTTAAGGTGATTAAGGAATATTACAAGGCCGCCATGGGAGGCCACCGAAGCACGTCAAAAATGTACAGCAAAATCGCGAACAATTTTCACTGGCGCAACATGCGACCAGATATGAAACAGTTCGTTGCCCGTTGCCCAACCTTCCAAAGAAACAAACTGATACGCATGAAGGCACGCCTACCACTTCTAATCTCCAACACACCTGTGACCTTGTTTGTCCAAATTGCCTTAGACTTCTACAGGCTTTTGGTACAAACTAAATTACCGGAACTTTTAAAAACCGTAATCGCAATTGACCCAGAGCTAATCCGCGAAGTCCGAGACAACGTTGCCTGTGAAGATAGCTGCGGGTCGGATAGCACAGGGTTAATACCTGGGTGTACTCAGCTCGAACTACAGAACATATTTTTATTCAGCGCGCCCGGGTCGAGCAAATCGCAGCCCAGATCTCGGGCTCGGGCATTCTAGAGCTGAGAGAAGAGTGTTCCGCGCATACGGCCATGGCTCGTCTAACAGCGTCTCATACCCTCTCCCGGCATTCTAATGCCACCACGTTTTAGGCTCTGCAATTCAACGTGTCTAGTTTGCTCACCCGCCTAAACGAATCCACCAGTAGGACAGTTGTAATATATTCTCTTATCCTTCATCCTTTTTCGAGGAATGCCAAGCGATAAGATGGACATTTGGGTACAATTTTTTTTTAAGGAAACATAAAAATCTTTTGAGTTTAAATACATTTCTATATTTGATGCAGTAAATTACATCATATAGAGAAAAAATAGTTGTTAATACGCTGATAGGCGTTAACGCCAACACGTTCGAGGCTCCCGACTTCGCGCCACCGATTTATACGGCGGCGGAACCCTGGCGGGCGAAGGCAACGCATGCGACCTTTGCCGTCGAACGACCAACTCATGCGACGGTGGTACGCAGAGCTGCCGAAATGCCCAAGCTGGCAGAGGTGAAGAATGTAGTCGCGTTGAATATTTTCTTGTTGCACCAGCGCATACTGTGCCTATAGAGATTATTTGGTTCAAAACCACCTACAAATCATAATTTTCAACGAAATCAAACCAAATTTTGTGAGCGTGCATTTGATGGCATGTATAATAGACTCACGAAGCCTGATTTCAAAAGAATCGAATTCACTAATCAATAATATCATCGACCCATAAATCCTACCTCATACACCAGTAAGCCATCAGTTCTAAACCGCCCCCCCCCCTTGCACACACACGCACACACACACGAGACTGTACCCCTATGTGGTGCGTCCTCAGGTGGCGGATAGAGGAGTGCTCGATGTAGGCGCACAGTACTACGTACGTAGTACTGCCTGCAGAGAGTAGGAGAAAAATAAAACAACCTACGAAAATCCTGATGGCTATAGCGGTGCCAGCTGGTGCCCAGATAGGGCCCTGCCATAGACAAAAGGGGGCCTCACTACCGTCCCCTGGATGCTTTTTGAGGACGACTTGCGCTTTGGCACAAAGCCAGAACACACGCCTGCGAGGTAAGGATTTGGAGAGAAAGATTAGCAGAAAGTAGGTGTGAGTAGGAGAGAAACACAAATTAATAAAAGAAACAAGATGATCCATGCACCTACGAGAAAAAAACTTGGGAACTTCGGATACCCCAAAAAGTGTCAATGAAACTAGGTTCCCTACCGAGAAAACAGATGATAATATCAGTCTGGAAAGATACCGGCGCCATGGATGCGGCTACTTCGAGCCCAAGGGAGGAAATACTCGAAACCTGGAATAAAATCCGGACGGCAGAGTAGAATAGTAAGAAGACTCGGGAGAAGATACGAGAAATGCTAGACTCGGTGGATGGGGTAGTATCAGTTGCAACGAACATCCACAAGCACGTTAAAAACAATGCAGCGACGATTATGAGGCTGGCCAAACGACTAAAAGATGAATAAGTGGCACTTGACAAAAGTAAGAAGGGCCTTGGGCTGATGCTGGGTTGAATATTAACTCCACTGGGCTGCAGCGATAACGATGCAGACGGTAGGAACGTCGATCCCGGCAAAACCGCCGACAATAATAATGTTTGTTAAATCGAGAATGAAGCCAAGGAAACGGAAGGGAATGTCTCCAAGTCAACCAGGGGAGAACCAGAGAGTCACAAGAAAAGAACGAAAAAAAATAATAAGCAAGCCTTTAGGGCAGGCAAATCTAAACCCTTGGCGCAGGAGCTTACAGAAGAAGGGGAAATGCTGTGGCAGGAGGTAACCACGAGGAAAGCAAAATTGAAAGAAAAAAAAAATGCAAAAAAGATGCAAATAAAAGCACTAGAGCAAGTCGTCCTAAAGGCTCTAGTAAAGTAAGGAAGCAACGGGAAAAATCTACTTGCCCAGATATATTGGTCATAAAAGCCGCAGGGTAAAACACATATGCTGACACTCTTAGAAAGATGAAAGCAGACCCCAAACTGGAGGCACTTGGGAATAGCGTTAACAAAATATGCAAGACGGCAACAGGGGACCTACTACTGGAACTTTGGCACTCCAAGGAAGCAAAGACAAGTGAGCTTCAAGATACGGTCAGAAAGGTACTCGAGTATGGGGCCACTATGAAAGCACTCCAGCATGAGTTAGTCTTTGAAATAAAGGACCTTAATATACTCACCTCTGGGCAGAATATAATAGATGTCCTGCAAAAGGAGTTCACTGAAAGTAACAAACTAGTAGACGAGACTGCGATAAAGACGGTGCAAAAATCCTACGGAGATACGCAAACTACTATCATCCAGCTGCCAGCTCAGATGGCCCAACAAGCAATCTTATGGGTAAAGATGAAGGTGGGTTGGGTAAACTGCCGAATAAGGGAGATAAGACGAGAGAGGCTACCACTTAAATGCTATAAATTCTTGGGCTTTAGACACATTGCTAAAATGTGTACAAGCAAGCAAGGCCGAAGTCAATGCTGCTTTAAATGCGGTACATCGGGTCATACAGTGAAAAGCTACAAGCCAAGTTGTATTCTCTTGCAGAGAAGATGTAGTATGAAACAGAGACCAAGCTGCGGGTAGTTACGCATGTCCAGCTTACCTAGCAGCATTAAGACTAGAGAAAAAGAGAATATGAGAAAAGTACAACTTAATCTGAATCACTGTGAAGTAGCTGAGGACCTCCTTCATCAGTATGTCCGTGAGCAGAAGGTAGACGTAGCCATTGTGTGCGAGCAATACAGAAACCTGGAAGAGTGAACATGGGAATCTGATGGATCAGGCAAAGCGGCGATCTGGACATGCGGGGACGCTGTTTTTCAGGAAAAATGAGCTACGCATTGTTACAATTTATTATATACAGGATATAATAAAAGCCCGAGAGCTGGAAGTGATGGACGGTGAGCGGAAACTAGAGAGGATAATTCGACGAGGTCGAACTGGATCCCCGGGGCTGACCTCATAAAATAGTAATGAAGAAGATAAAGAAAAGATATGTACCTCCTCTTAAGTGCACGGAATTCATGCATCGTGTTTCACGGAATTCACGTATCGTGGCAACATCTTCGAAAACGTCGTATCTTAGACGCGATTTTATTTTCTCTGATTTTGTAGTGGCAGCACTGTGTGATTTTTAAATACAACTTTACAAGGCATGAAATGCACGTGAAAAATTATTTTTTATGCGTGAACGACTTATTTTTCATTGCCTTTGCATATATTATGAAAACTTATAACATCAAGCGATTCGAATTCAACTTAATGGACGAATTAAATCATTATTTTGATGTATGTATACGAACCCAAAGCACATAAAGATCAGTTTCCTTTCTGAGTTAAAGCCCCTGACTTTAGCTGACCAAGTTTTTTACCCGCGTTTGGATATGTAATATGTAAAAAATAGACGATTTTACCCTATTTTAAATTCCTCATAGTCGTCGTACCATATTTTGAATCTTCTAAAATAAAAAAATGCGACTGAATATTCTAATACTGAAAATTCTCGCTTTGAAGGCGTTTTTGACGAATTTTATTCTATTTCAAATAACTTACAACTTTTGATAGGGACGGTTCGACAATTTTTTTTATTAAATTCAAGATCTCGGGCTCAACTGTCCATTAAGGGGTCAAGCCCGGGTTAAATCCTGCAAAAAAACAAAAAGATATTCTTCTTACCAAAAAATTTTTGATTTGATGTAATTTGAAAAAAAAATTCTATTGAAAATATATAAAATATACACTATTTTTATCGAAAAAAACATGTATATACCTTGTAAAATCATTGACCAAAATTCATGACATTTCACTATATAAATAAGTGTTTTTAGTCACTTGCCACGGTTTTTTGAAACATCCGGACCGTCTTCTTTACTCTATCCGGGCTTAAAATGTACCTTAAACATGCCCCCTCGGACCGATCGAGAGACATTTCTAAAAAATATAAATCAAATACTGCTAGCAACAAATTTTGTTATCTAAAAAATATCAATTAAACATTGCTAGCAACAAATTAAACATTCCTACGCCCGGCCTGAAGTCTTCGTAGAATTGTATAATTCGTGTTTTAAGGAAGGAACGTTTCCTACGAACTGGAAAAAACAATGTCTTGTGCTGCTACCAAAAGGAGATAAGCTACCCGAAGAAGCCGCATCGTGCAGACCACTATGCATTCTAGACACTTCAGACAAGATTCTTGAACGCATAATCTACGTAAGGATGGACCAGGCCATAGAAGAATCAAGTGGACCAGCTGATCACCAATATGGCTTTAGGACGAAGCGCTCTACTCTAGATACCTTCAGCTTGGTGATCGACACTTCTTAATCACCAATAAGAGATAAAAGATGGAAAGAAGGATCCAAGAAGTACTGTGCTATTATTACACTGGACGTCAAAAATGCGTTCAACTCGGTTAACTGGAGTAAGGTACAAGAGGTGCTACGAAAAAAGGAAGTACCTGTGTATATAAGCAGGATTATGTCGGATTACCTGAAGGAAAGAATCCATATAAACGATACAGAAAATAGCACAGAAGCCTAAAAAGTCTTAGGAGGCGTCCCCTACGGGTCAGTGATGGTCCCACAAATGTGAAACAATATGTATGATGGAGTTTTAAGGCTAAAACTACCAAAAGGGGCAATGGTTGTAGGATTTGCAGATTCCATCGCAGTAGTAGCAAAGAAGAAGGATGAAGTCGCAGAAATTACTAACGAGGCTATCCGAATAACTCATAAGTCGTTGATCGAGAGAGGTCCAAAGCTTGCTAACCATGAAATGAAGGCTATCCTTATATCTAGCCGGAAGAAAATGGAGACGATAACGTTGACTGTGGAGGGGCATGAGATTGTTTCCCGGATAACTATTAAATACCTGGGCATCACTATAGATGCAAAATGGACATTCACAGAACATCTTACTATAGTGGAAGATAAGGCAGCAAAAGTTAGTGCTGCTTTATCAAGGTTCATCCTAAATGTAGGACGGCCGACGCAGAAACGAAAGTTACTCTGAGCTAGTGTAATCACATCGATTATTTTGTACGACTCTCCAATATAGGCGGATACAATGTTAATAAAAAGTTATGCACAAAAGATAGCGACAGTGTACAAGAGAAGGCACTAAGGGTCGCATCGGCTCACCGTACGGTATCGGACGATGCGGTCTGCAGAATAGCAAGCATGCCACCTATTGATCTTCTAGGAATGAAGAGGACGGACGTATTTGAGGCGAATTAATGATAACACGCAGAATGAAACCTGGGACTCCGCAAGGAAGCAGACAATGATTGAGTGGCAAAAAAAGATGGGATTCCAGTGATAAGGCGATATATACAATAAAGACACACAGTTTATTGTACTTCACTATAACATATATACAAGTTTTATCAAAATCTAGTAAAGTAAAATAAATTGTATATGTGTGTATGTGGGTGTGTATGTACACATATTTAAAATTTATTTTACTTTATTAGGTTTTGATATATGTTTATTTGTGCATATGTTTGTGTATGTATAAATACGGGTGAGCAACGGCCAGGTGAGCGGAGGCCAGAGATCATTATAAAATTTTATAGCGCAGAATCAAGTCCGGCCCCCGAGCTAGACCGCTATCTCGACTAGCAGCCGCCCGCCCCTGCAGAAAATTTTCAAAAATTTTTTTTTTTTTTTTACATGGCATTTGGAACTCGAAAGTTCATCGCCTCATCTACGCAAGCCTTCCACGCTGCCCTATCTTGTGTCAACCCCACCCAAGATGCACCTCTCCGATCGACACTCACCCGTCCTATTTCTACTAGATCCGCTTTTACGTTGTCCTCCCATCTAAGTCTAGGTCCACCTAGAGGTCGCGTTACCATCGGCCTGCCCTTCATGACACACGCTGCCGTACGGTCGTCTCCCATTCTCGCTACGTGCCCTGCCCATCCCAATCTGCGCGATTTTATTATTCTGTTAATATTTGGTGACGCGTACAGATTGTGTAACTCATCATTGTGTAGTCTCCTCCATTCCCCGGTTTCCTCATCTTTCTTCGGCCCGTATATTTTTCGCAAGACTTTATTTTCAAATACCCTAAAACGGTTGTCCGCCTGCTTAGTGAGAGCCCACGTTTCGCACCCGTACAGAACCACCGGCAGTATTATTGTCCTGCATATTCTTATTTTAACGTTTTTAGACAATAGCCTCTTATTTATTTCGACATTAATCTCGTTTCTATCATTTATGGTCGTACCCAGATACCTGAATTCGCTAACCTTTTCAAAAGTAAAATTCCTAACTCTGAGATCTTCCTCCCCTCTGCAGATGCCTAGCTTATCCACAATCATGTACTTTGTTTTTGATTCACTCACTTCTAACCCTGTATACTCCACCGCTTTTATGAGGATTTCCGCGTTTCTTGCTACCGTTTCCCTACAATCCCCCAGTATATCCAAATCATCTGCGTAGGCTAGTATCTGCGTTATTCCATTAAGCGTTGCGCCCAGCTGGCTAACCTGCATTTTGCTAACGGCATACTCTAACGTTAAGTTGAACAGCACCGTAGAGAGCCCATCCCCTTGTTTTAAACCATCGCGTATCATGAAGGGTTCTGATACATTACCGCCTACTCGGACCTTATCCGTGCTTCCGTTCAGACATATTTGAATTAATCTCACGAGTTTTTTCGATACACCGAGAAGTACTAGAATTTGATACATTTTGCTTCGCTTAATAGAGTCGTACACTTTTTTAAAATCTATAAATAGTTGGTGTATGGTTTCGCAAAATTCCCACTTTTTCTCTAACAACTGTCTTATGGTAAACATTTGATCGCTCGTCGATCTGTTGCGCCGAAATCCGCACTGATAATCTCCTACTATATCTTCCGCGAATGGAGTGAGTCTAGGTTGTATTACGTTTGACAGAACTTTGTAGCACATTGCTAAAAGTGAAATACCCCTATAGTTATTGCAGTCTGTCTTATCCTCCTTTTTAAAAATCGGTATAATGATAGATTCCTTCCAATTTTCGGGTATTGTTTCATTTTTCCAGATGGCACATACTAGTTTACAGATTTTGAAAGTGAGCTCGACGCCCCCATATTTGAGTAACTCAGCTGGTATAGAGTCATTTCCCGCGGCTTTATTGTTTTTTAGTTTTTTAATCGCGGCCTCTACTTCTTGGTAGCTCGGTTCCTCCACGTGGGGTTCAGCAGTGTGAATTTCGTCCCCTAATTCTTCGCTATTTTCGTGCACGTTTAATAATTTATCGAAATAATTTTTCCACAGCGACAGTAATTCGTTGTCATTTGTTACGAGGTCCCCGTTTTCGTCCTTCATCAATTGCGCTCTACTCCTAAAACCCTTTCTGGTGGCGTTAATCCCTCTGTACATTTCGCGGGGGTTATTTTCCTTACTGTTAGTTTCTATTCTCCTAATAAGATTCTTTTGATACACCCGCTTCTTATTTCTGTAGATCGCGCTCGTCTGTTTCCTTACGTTAGAATACTCTTCTACGGTCCTATCGCTACTATTTTGTAAGCTATCTAATTTAGCCTTTTTGCGCCTTTCAAACCAGAGTTCGCACTCTTCGTCAAACCATGGTTTGCTCTTCGGCTTTTTCTTTTTACCCAGTACTTTGTTCGCGGCCTCTTTTACCGTTTTTTCGATGTCCCCCCATAAGCTATTCGGTTCGTCATTCCCCTCCGGCGATGTGTTTGCTTCTTCAAGTGCTTGAAACCTGTTATTAATTTCTATCTGGTACCTAATTCGCTCTGTTCTATCTCGTAGTTTCTCAATATCGAAGCTTTCTACCTTGTTTGCTCGCTTACTATTTTGATTCGCTACTAGTCTAGCTCTTAATTTGGCTACTACTAGGAAGTTGTCCGAGTCGCTATGTTCTTGTGCTTAAAATACGTAGTTTTGATTATAAGATCTTTTGCCGCCGCGAAATTTATGACCCTAATACCGTTATCATTGCTGGCTTCGTGCAGGCTTTCCTTACCTATAGTAAGCCTAAACATTTCCTCCCTACCTATTTTAGCATTGAAATCGCAATCGAAACATTAATAAATACATATTTATACCATTCTCCTTCGATAATGATGTACGAGAGCCTATCATTGACGGATTTGAAACTTTTAACCGAATGTATGATGCTTTTGCTTACGAGAAATCCGGTGCCTGGAGATCCCCCACTCCCGGCCCCATACAGGTACGTGAAGTTACCCGATGCTAGTACTCCGCCATCTGGCCACCGCGATTCCTGTATTGCTACCAAATCTAGATTGTACCTATCAGCTTCCTTTACGAGTTCTTTAAACGCACCTGCTCTGTATAGACTGCGAACATTCCAAGTTCCGACCCTTAAGTCCCTTTTGGTTCGGATTTGATTTTTTTGAGCCATGATGTTATGTTAAACCCGCGCGCTTCGGATCCTGTTCCGATCGCAGGTGAGTCCACCGTTCTAGAGGTGATAACCCCCATACCTCTCTAGAACTAAGTATGAGAGCTTTCCGATTTTGACGAGGACAGTGTCAATTCGTCGTCAGACACACTACGGTTTCATTCTCGCATCCTAACGCCCCCCTGCAAGGCAGCGCGCCTTTGCTGGCATCGTTACCGCGTAAGACCAGGTGACGAATCATTCTACACATCCCCTTTCGGGGCAGTTGTCATCGCTCCCGCATCCTCCTCGGCAGCAGGATTTTTGCCCATTTTTGTAATGTGTGATGAGAGATTGATTGAGAGATAAGAGATAATGTGAAGTGTTTTTGTTGTTGTGGTGTTTGCGTAGTGTTTCTAGATGAATGCGTTCGACAGTGTGGGCTCATCACACCCACGCCTGTTCCTATCGGCTGTCCGCAGCTGCTTATTCAATTTATTCGCAGCTAACCTCTTTCTCAGGGGATGTTCCTCTATCCTCAACCTACGGACGCGCTGTGTAGTGGTGATAGGCACCCACCCGCCCGATCTGGACGACAACGCCCAAGACCCGCTTAGGGTAGCGGCTTTGTAACAGGCAGAAAATTTTCAAAAATAGAATTAAAAAATGTGTCTATTATCATTTTCTTGTAACACATTCGCTAAAGGCGATCAAAGTGAGACTCCGAGCGCTCGGTAATATGAATAGCTGAGTTCGAAACACAGATGCGTAACAGCTGACATAATTAAATTATAATTAAATAATTTAATAATTAATTATAGGCTTGGATGATTGACAATTAAAAAGAATTTATTTAATATGAGCTAAATGATTGATAATTAAATGACAGGATTAATTATTACAAACCCCAATGACTGATAAAAAGCTATTAATCATCAATTATAGTCTCATACAGTTGATGATTAAAAAAAATATTTTTAACTATGCTTCGGATGATAGATAATTAAATGATTTAATTATTAGATATGAGTCTCAATAATCGATGATTCAAACTATTAATCATCAATTATTGGCCAACACAATTGATAATGAACAAAAATTTCTTTAATTATGCGCCGGATGATTAATAATTAAACTATTGTACATCAATTGCAGGATCGCACAATTGATAATTAAAAAAAATTTTTTTAATTATTTGCTGGATAATTGATTATTGAATGATTTAATTATTAATTTAAATAGCTTTAATAATTGATAATCAAACAAAATTTTATAATTATACTCTAGATGATTGATAAGTAAATGATTTAATTATTAACTAAGTTAAATTGATTATTCAATCACTGATTATCATGAAAATAAAGACGCTAAAATTTTAGTAAGCAAATAGAAAAATATGATGTATCATTATTATAGCAACGTAAAATTGTTATATTATCAAAAAAGTTATCTATGCATGTACTTATTTATCACTGGCGAGAACTTTGACGTGATTTTGTATTGAGAATATAGTACGTTTGTCTGTATTCTATATAGCCACGTTCAGTATGTATAGTGTAGAGCGCGCGAGAATGAGTGAGCGCGCTGATGAGTGTGTGAGGGGACACACACCTGTTAGTCTCCCCTCTCCGCGGTATGTGCGTGTGAGTCACGTGATTGTAAGCGGTGTCGAAACTATACGACTCACTGGCATCGCTCTCTTGGGTTCGAGCCGTCGTCGACTGCACATGGTGCCGACAGATGCTAAATACAGAAGATTAATAAACCACATCATTAATAATTAAATCCTCTCTGTGTCCACTTTATTTAACATGGTAGCAGAGCATGGTTCGTATGTTTAAATTTATTGCTATACCAACCTTCGAGGAGGTATAGGAATATTTAAAAAGAGTGAGGTTGAAAGCCACGTAGTGTGTAAAATTTTCAAAGTGAAAAATCAAAGTGTTGGAATAACAAAAGAAGAAAAATATAAGCAAAGTCACATAGTCGCAGAATAAAGGGACTCTTAAATAGAAGCAAAATTTTTTGGAAAAATCTTGAAAAAAGAGAGATGTACATGGATTAAGAAGTGTATGTGAAACACGTGGTCTAGTGCAAGCAGAGAGCACTTAAGTTTATGGATAACGGAGCAACGCCGGAAAAGAAGAAAGTTGTGAAAACTGAAAAGCAAGATTCCGAACACGAAGGAACGTTCGAGAATAAAGTAGAAGTTAAAGAAAAATCTGAAATAGAAGAGAAAATCGAGATTTAAGTTGACAAGATGGAGAAGAAAGAATTTGCTATGGCGGTGTTCGATGGAAATGATTATAGTATGTTGAAGAAGAGGATAAAAATGTTTTTAAAATTAAAAAAGTGTCATGAAGTAATAGAGCAAGAAAAACCCGCAACAGAAACAGGCACTATATGGGATGATAATGACTTAAAAGCAATAAACATTATTTATTGTGCGATACCGAACAAACAACTGAAGTTTGTGTGCGAGGAAACTACTGCTTTTGAAATAATTAAAAACTTTGATAGCATGTATATGAAGGAGTCTACAGCTCTACAAATAGTTTGTAGAAATAAACTAGAAAAATTAAAACTGGAAAAATACAGTGACACTGCGACATTCTTCAGTGATTTTGAAAAAGCAGTAAATGAGTTGAAAGGCGCAGGTGCCAAAATAAATGAAAAGGAGAAGCTGAATTATATGCTCAACACTCTGCCAAACCAATACAGTTATATTGGTGATTTAATAGACACGTTTTCAGAAATTGAACAAACAGCAAAACACGTAAAAAATAAAATTCAAATAGCCGAAATGAAGAACGGAAACGAAGACTTACAAAGAAAGTCAAACGTCTTCGTCACAACAAAGGGAAATTGTTTCAAGTACGGAAAAACCGGGCATTTCGCAAGCGAGAGCCAATATGGCGGACAAGCGGGACACAGCGGCGCAACATGGCGAGGTTCAACACGTGACCGAGACCGCGGCAGAGGGCAAGGGGCGCGGCAACTTCCGTCAGCAGCAGCAGGGAACCAGTATGAGTCAACCGAGTGGTTCAGACGTCAGCGCCTGGGTAGCAACAGTGCACGCAGCACATGGTAATATAGGTAATGATGAATCAGAAAACGAAATAAATTGGCTATTAGATAGCGGGTGCTCCGATCACATTATCAATAATAAAAATTATTTTGAAAATTGTATTTAATTAAAGAAACCGGTAAATATTTATTTAGGAGATAATCGATCTGTAAAAGCCACGAAAATTGAAAATGTCGTAAATTTTTTTTATGCTTTTGATAGACAAAATAAAGTAGATATGAGTAACGTTTTTTATGCAAGAGATACGAACATGAATTTAATTAGTGTTGGTAAATTAACAGATAAGAATAAAAAAATTATTTTGCAAGAAAACTATGTAAAGATTATAGATGTGAATAATAAATTAATAGCGGTAGCACATAAAGAGAATAGTACCTATAAAATGAAAAGATGGTAGATTGGATATAAATTTTGTAAATAGTGCTGAGCGAATAACATAAGTTCTAAAGAAAGATGGCACAGAATGTTAGGCCACATAAACTTCGGTTATTTAGATATATTATGTAAACAACAATTGAAGAAAGATGAAGTTTTGAATTGTTTAGTTCAATTTGTTAATGAGAGTGAAAATTTAACAGAAAAGAAAGTAAAAACAATAAGATGTGATAATGGTACAGAATACCTGAATAATCGTTTTTATAAATTTGCAAGGTAGAGAGGTATCTACATTAACAATTGTCGTACGTACGTACATGAATTCAACGGTACTGCCGAAAGATTTAATCGAACAATATTGAACTTGTCGCGTTTTTTATTAGAAGAGGCACAAGTACATAAAAAGTACTGGCCTGAAATAGTATGTGCAGCCACATATCTGAAAAATCGTACGTTAGTAAATACGATTGAGAGAAAAACTCTATATGAAATATTTTTTAAGGTAAAACCAAATGTTAAATATTTAAGATTATATGGGAGTAAAGTTTATGTGCGGATACCAGAACAAAAAAGAGTTTCTAAATGGGATAGAAAGGCGAATATGGGAATATTACTAGGTTATAGCGATGTTGGCTATACAGTACTAATAAATAATAAAATAATAGTAGCAAGACATGTTGATATTGTTGAGAAAAATGTAAAATGTATTAATCTTGATGAAAATGATAATGATAATGAAAATGAAAGCAATGCGAGTTCAGATGATAGTTTAATTGATAATGTTTTTGAATGTGCTGATGTAGATGAAAAAACACAAGATAAAATTAAAAATAATTAAGAAACTCTAAAGCCAAAATCTCCACGTAGATCCACACGTAAAAGAAAATCTACCGTTAGGTATTCAAATAATATCACTTCTACTTTATTTCTAAATCAACCCTCGGAAAAATTGAAATGACATTCCTAAAAATATCTATGTAAATTATTAAGGATAGATGCGCCTTGTACATTTGAGGAGGCGATGAATAGTGATAAGAGTAAAAATTGGGAAAAAGCAATGAATCAGGAAATAGATTGCATAAAGAAAAATATAACTTAGAAATTAGTAGATAATAGATATAAGGCTAGGCTAGTTGTAAGGGGTTTTCAACAAACAGCTGTAATTGATGACATATACGCTCCAGTTGCAAAGAATCAAACATTAAAAATTTTATATTTATAGTCTCTCGAATTTGATAGAGACTTGTGGATCAAAACAATTAATGTGAAAATAATAACACGCTCTTTAAATTTGAGATGAAAAGGTATACTATGTATACCGTCAAACTATTGATGTTTATTGAAAACAAAACAGTGTGATTACAAATGTATTGACTATGGAAAATTGAAGAGTATTAGAAGAGTGTTAGAGCACCGACGCGTTAACAAACGATATTGTTTAACGGTCGACACTGTGAGGCGAGTCCTCACAGCGCTTCGGCAATACGAAAACTGAACAACACAAATCAGCGAAAGCGGCAGAAGACCGCTCGCGAAACAGGCGGAGAGAGACAGAGTAGGAGCGAGCGCGCGTTGCCATGGCAAACTCATTGGTGCCGTGCGGGCTAGCGAAAACCGTCGAATTTGAAATTAAGATGACAAGCTTCTCGAACCTTCTCGCTCTCTCTCCGCATATTAAACTAATTTTCGAACATACCGCCCCTCTTGCAGCCTCGCAGCAATAAAGAGACCGGCAATAACAATAAATTAAATTTAAAGATAGGAAAGCCTACGTCGATGAAGCTAATCCCTACCATGACTCTACCGATCGAACTGTTCTCACTAAAATTTCTTTGGAATCAATTCCTTAACGAACAGTCGATCAACAACAAGTTTACAATGCTTTAAGTTTAACAACATTACAATAAAATTTGATACAAGGTTAAATTCGCCTATATTCTTGAAAAATCTAATGCAAATTTTCTAGCAAAGCTAATACTAATCAACAAAATAAAAACTTGACTCTAATGAATCTACATTTAAACATTCGACTAGGATGCTATCTATTCACGAGCTAAGTGAGTTTACAGTGTAGGTGTTGTGTGTAAAATCTCTTAGGTTGATGACGTCTGGGCAAATCTTCATTCTTGACTAGACTCTGGTTGAAGGCAGAAAGCAGCTCTCTGCGCATTCTCGTCCGTGGGCAGAAAGATGACCTTCACGACAGGTCGCTGGAACTCGGAAGTGGCGGTACGGATGGTTACAACTCGAACAAGACCATCTTTCCCTGGATGTACCGCTGTAATTCGACCCAGTGGCCACTTGGACGGAGGACAGAGGTCTTTCAGACGCACCAAGTCGCCGACGACGAACTGTCGTCCAGGAGTCAGCCATTTAATTCTCTGCTGTAAATGATGTAATACCTCCAGTCGCCATCGCTCCCAGAAATGGTTTCTCATAACCGATAGATGCTTCCACCTGCAAGTGCGAGATTTTAGATTCACGTCTTCAAAGGGCTCGGGTAATACATTGAGAGGAGCGTTCACAAGAAAGTGACCAGGCGTAAGCGCCACCGAATCAGTGGACTGTTGATACCCTCTTTCAACTTAGCACTTATTACGGGAAACTTTTCTTGCAAGTACCGAAAACAGTCTTTCTCTTTATCCTACTTGCAAGAAAAATTCAGAGCGTCAATATACACTGAAATCATGTATAATACACTCATAAGAAAACTTTCTAACATATACTAACGTCTATAAATGCGATTTTCAGCGATTTTTCACGGTTTTTCGCTATTTACTCAAAATTTTGGGGGTATACGGGCAAAATGGACATCGAATTCGGATTCAGCGCGTCAAAATACACTGAAATCAGGTATAATACACTTATAAGACATCCTTCTAACATTTACCATGGTCTATAAATGCGATTTTCAGCGATTTTTCACGGTTTTTCGCTATTTACTCAAAATGTTGGGGGTATACGGGCAAAACGGACATCGAATTCGGATTCAGCGCGTCAAAATACATAGGGATATATAGGTCTAGTCAAAAGTACTCCCCACTTTTTTTTCTTTGTGTGCCGGTGTTCTTATAAAAATATTTATACTACATTGGAAATAAAAAATTATTAATACCGAAAATTTAACTGAAGACAATATTTTTCGCGTGGACATCGGTAAAAGTAAAATTTTCAACTATTAGATTTTTATTTTTAAGTGTTTTTACATAAAAATCGCTTTTTCTAATAATATTATTGGATTTTTTTTTTGTTTTTTACGTGACATAGAGCAACGTGTAATGTCCCACGTTTATATACCTATAGTACGAATGCGTATAACGCCTAATAGACGGCATCCACATACACACAAACCAACGAGAGCTGTACCGATTGCGACAATACACTACCGAGCGCAGAAAATCGGAGCGAGTGCTCTGACCTTCGCGTCAGCACTCCTCGCGCGCGAAACACGATTGCAAGACATACGCGACGATCCTGTGTGGCCGGTGCTGATTGGGCGACCGCGATCTTCTTCATCTAAATTACAAAACTGCTTGCATCGACACCGAGGCTTTAAAAACCCTGGAGCCGATCCACGCAGCACCTTTTTGCGTAGTTACTTGCTCACTATCGGTTGTAGTTGATTCTAAGGAGAAGCGGCGGTGTTTGATTGTGTTAGTGCTTGGAGCGTGCTAAATCCGTCCAACACCTTGGGAGCGTGCTAAATCCGTCCCTCGGCATAACAATCACCGGAAAGCCCTTTGAATCCAGACTCACACCGTAGAGAGAAGTACAAGCTAAGGTCCGTCGAGTGGAATCTCCGGCGTTAGCAGTGCAGTTGATCAACATATTTTATTGCCACGAGTAATCGTGTAGAGTAACTCAATCAGTATTGGCCACGTACGGATCGTAGAAAAATCCTGCGTACCTACTAAGATTATAATTGTAAGTCTTTACACTACATATTTTAAATACGATACTATCAACGAAACTATTAGATAAATGTCGAACATCAAACGTCTGTGAAGTGCTCTGGGTCAATTAAAAATAAATCAATAACAAATAATACTAAATACCAATTCAGCGAGTAATAAATTAATTGAAACCACCATAAATCATATCCTCAAATAGAAAGTCAATAGCTCCTACTAAATCATCATCGAAATCACAAAGGTAAGAGAGATAGCACTACGATAGAGAACTCGGATACATCGAAGTCCGAACGAAACCATCAAGAGCAGACAATACACCGTCCACGCACAAGAGTGTCCGCGCACAAGTAAGTCCGCGCCGGTCCCATCTCCAGACAACAACAGTGCATTAGAGAGTCCGCGCCGTACTGTCCGCGCACGCGTCCACTCGTGCTTAAAGACAGACAAATTATACACCCAGACATTCAGTATTATTCATTCAACCCTAGTACTCCCTAGTAACAATAAAGCTCCCGAGCTTATGCTAGTTTCCGCGAACTAAATAATTATTTGTGAACTCGCGCAGCCCGCATTTATACCAAATACGGTCTTTACAAAATGGCATCCCTTGTGGGGAACTAGCCATTGTTACTAGAGTAACAATTTCTAGAATTTCTTCGAGAAGTCTTTAGATTAGATTTATTTTAGAAGTTTTTCTTTTGAAACCTATAAAAAGTAAAATACGAAAATGTCGATCGATTTAAATCAAACTAGAGAGCAGATTCTCGCTATAGAGGACGTGCAAGCTAGAATTAAGGCGTTGGACCAGTTTTACCGGGTCCAGCAGGCGGAACGTGATCGTCAAATGTTGGACGTGTCCCGTGGTGTCATGGAGGCAAGTCAGACTCAAAATATAGCTAGAGCGGTCATGCACATACCCGAATATGACGGAACTAATATGCATCTTAAAGAGTTTCTTCAGGACGTGGATAACGGATTTACGCTACTTCCACGAGAACAAGAGCCACAGTATTTAAGGTTAGTAATTTCAAAATTGAGAGGTAGAGCAAGGCAAATGTTAGAAGGCCACACGTTTACCACATTATCAGATCTCAAAAAGCACCTAAAAGAAAGCTTAGCTCCTAACAAATCATACGGTCATTATTTGAATGAAATTCAATCAGCCACAATGAGGAAGGGAGAAAACGTTCGGCAATTTTACGGACGTTTGAATGTATTGATAAATTCAGCTGTCACAGCCGTGAAAGAAGGATTGACAGAAGCACAAGCAGCTGTGGACCAAAGGCCGCACCTCGAGTTGCTAGCGCTGGAGTCCTTCGTTAATGGGTTACCGGACGGCTGGAGGACAGGTCTGGTGGACTCGGCTCCGCAAACCCTACAAGCAGCCTACAATTCAGCCCTCAATTATGAGAAAGCCAGGATAAAAATGACAGGTGACAATTACGTGTATCCCCGAGTACACTATGTTTATTGCAACCCTGATCAGAGACCGAGAGAAAGAGAAAATATTCCAGACTTTGTTCAACCAACGAACATCGCAGATAAAAATTATGAGGACGCAGTAGAAACTGTAACGAAGAGAGTAAATTTCCATGAGGCAACACACAGAAGAGACGAAATTGCTCACGCATACAACGCGAATGATACATACTTTCCAAAAACCGTGATTGAGAATGGGAGAATAAATGCTCCACCTCAATTGAGATACACGCCAGCACCCGAACCCACGGGTCCAATAAGTATATTGAAACGGCCACAAACCCAGTCGAGAAGCAGATCAGTGTCTCCAGCACGAGGATACCCTCCTGGGACTGTGGACCACGGACAGTATGGACATCCTTATCCACCGATGGGACCATACCCGTATATGCCTCCTCCGCCGTTTTACTATTACCCTCCGGGGAATACCCCTTTTGCTTTTCCATACAGTAATCCATATATGCAACATCCTATGCAAGGACAAATGCAAGGATATGGATACCAACAGCCATGGATATCAATGGAAGGCAAGGCGATGGAATTCAAGGGTGATAGGAACCGATCAGCGTCACCGTATCGGGGAGAAAAAATTCATTTAAACTGGGAGGAAGCTCGTCGGAAGGATGCGGCGACGGGCTCATCGACACAGCAACAGCGTCCAGCGAGCCCGAGGCCAAATCAGACAGCAGAAGGCCAACACAGATTATACGACTCACGACGAGAGTCAAGAGAACTCCAACAGTAAAATTGGAAATCGAACAACTAACGGTACCAGAAGCTCTGTGCATCATAGATACCGGAGCTGAGGTAAATGTAGTTAAACATGACTCATTACGACCAGAAGTAGTCATAGAACATGATAACTTTATAAACATCATGGGAATAGCACCCAAAGGATTCGACACCTTAGGAACAGTAAAACTAACTGTTATGGGTAAGAAACACATCTTTCACGTGTTACCCTCAAGTATACCTTTACATGAGGACATTATATTAGGCAATCCATTTCTCTACGGAGAGAAAGTGAATATTCAGTTCGGGGATGAGGTCCTAATCACCGAAAGCCAACCAATAACACCAGTGCCTTTTGTACATAAGCATTTCCCCGAAAATCAGGAGGACGTGGACATAAAATATGGCCAAATAAATGTTGAAGGACAATCTTCGGAAGGTAAAGAGACGGCCGTAGAAGAGTACGAATTTCCGTATGAGTCCGAAGCCATCGATCCTAAAGTTCAGGACTTGCCGACCAGACCGTACAATCCAAACGGATTCAAATTGAAAGCTAATACAGTTTTCAAGCTACCAGCTAGAGCCAAGGTTCCCGTGAGAATACCCGCTACAGAAGATTCAGTACAAGGGCAGGCTTACTTAAGGCTGATCAAGACCGTCCCGGGAGTATACATTGGGGAAGCTGCAGTAATGAATGAAAAGGGTTACTGTTATGCAATGGCCATAAATACCAGAGAAGACCCAGTAGAAATCGAAATCTCGCCGCAACATCTTGAAGAATTCGATTTAAGTGAAGATGATGACTTCCTGGACTTTCCACTGGAAGGCGAAGCTCCGAAAAATTCGGAAGAAAGAATAAATTTTATTATGGAAAAGGTTAGAAAAACGTATCATAAGAGACACGAATTGAGACAGATACAACGAATAGTGAAGAAATATTCACATTTGTTTTATCTACCTGGAGATCCAGCACCTAGGACATCTTGTGTGAGACATAAGATCCGGACGACGGATGAGGAGCCAGTCCGAGTAAAATATAAAAGAGGACCAACAGGACAAGAAGAGGAGTTGTTCAGTCAGTTACAGAAACTCCTGGACGCTCGAGTCATCAGACGTTCAAACAGTCCATTTTGCAGTCCGTGTAGAATTGTTCCAAAGAAACCAGGACCGGACGGTAAAAGGAAATACAGGTTAGTGATTGATTATCGCAAATTGAATGCAAAAACAATAAAAGATGCGTACCCATTGCCTAACATCGTAGAGATTCTGGAGCAGATAGGAAGCGCAAAGTACTTTTCGGTTTTCGATTTAGCTATGGGCTTCCATCAGATAGAACTAGAACCGGAGGATATTCAAAAAACTGCCTTTAACACCAAGTATGGTCATTTCGAGTATGTGTGTATGCCATTCGGATTGGCTAATGCGCCCCCAACATTCCAGCGTTTAATGGACTGCGTTTTATCGGGCTTACAAGGAGTAGAAATGTACGTTTTTCTAGATGATATAGTGATTTATGCAAATACCTTAGAAGAGCATGAGGAGAAAATTTATAAAGTGTTTGACCGGTTGTCCGATGCAGGGTTACGCTTGCAAATAGATAAATGTCAATTTTTAACTCCAGAAATAATATATTTAGGCCACATAATTGATTGCTATGGAGTAAGGCCAGATCCAAGTAAAATTTCGGCAGTTAAAAACTTCCCGAAACCGACAAACCAAACGGAGGTCCGTCAATTCCTTGGACTAGCAGGATACTACCGACGTTTTATTAAAAATTTTGCAGACAAAGCCCGACCTCTTAATTCACTTTTACAGAAGAACAAGAAGTGGGAGTGGGCTTCTGACCAAGACTCGAGTTTCGAAGTATTGAAACAGGCCCTATGTGAGGCGCCTGTTTTAGTATCAGTGGACGTCGAAAAGCCTTTTATATTGACTACTGACGCCAGTGATGGAGCCATAGGAGCAGTCCTTAGCCAAGGTGAACCAGGAGAAGACCACCCTGTAGCCTACATGTCCCGTTCTCTTAATAAAGCAGAGAAAAACTATTCAACAACCGAAAAAGAATGCCTGGCTATGGTGGAAGCTGTAGACTATTTTAGACATTACCTGTATGGCCGGCATTTTACTGTGTTCGGAGATCATGAACCCCTGACCTGGATGGACTCCCTTAAAGACCCAGTTAGTCGGCTCAATAGATGGAG
The DNA here is from genome assembly GCF_009193385.2 of Nasonia vitripennis. Taxonomy (NCBI): domain Eukaryota; kingdom Metazoa; phylum Arthropoda; class Insecta; order Hymenoptera; family Pteromalidae; genus Nasonia; species Nasonia vitripennis. The sequence continues at coordinate 1,933,304 of NW_022279600.1, forward strand.
AATGCGCTTGCGAAATTACTACTACACTTTTAAGTACAAACCTGGACGATTAAACATTAATGCGGACGCGTTGTCTAGAAATCCCGTTGATAAGCACGATCAAGAAAATTTAGGCAATGAAGGTAAAAATGAAGATAGTAAAAACCAGGGGGAGGAGGCGCGAGTAATGCCGATTAGGCCGAGACCAACAAAGACATCGTTAGTTAGACAAAATCGTAGCAAAAATAAGTCGGAGGAAACAAAAGAAACGAGCAAAAAGAAGACTGGACAGAAAACCAGTTCGAGGAAAGATGCGCCACCAATTCCAGCCGGAATGGAAGGTGGACAGGCTGATTTGGATGGAAGCACAATTGCAAAAAGGTTAAGACAGAGAAGAGCGGACACCGCAAAGACGGTGGCCTTCTCGGAGCCAGAGGTGACTGAATTCTCGTCCGCTAGTGAAGAGCAGTCCACGGACGTCACACTAACGGAGGACCACAGTAACGAAACATCAGACGCACCCCCTATACCGTTAAGGAATAGGTCGATTCTTCCAAGTTTAGTAGAAAATGAATTAAGGTCTGAAAGCGACATGAATTCGGAAGAAATTTCAAATTCAGGTAAAAGCTTGGGAGAAAGTGAAGTTGAGGAGGTTTTGCGAGATAAGCCGGTAAGAAAAAAAACGTCCGTTCCACAAGTCCAAACAAAAACTACGAAAAGCATTCTAAAAACACCTATGAAGGACTCATCGTCATCTAGTAGCGAGGGTGAATTAATGAAACCGCAGTTACACTCAACCATGAGAAGGTCTGTACCGGGACAAGTACATAATGAACAAGAGTTGGACGAGCTGTCTTGTATCGAGAATGCAAGAGGGGCCCTAGAGATGAGCGCAGAGGATCTGGGTTCGATAGAGGAGAGAGTCCAAGAAACAACTTTTAACCAGAAGTCCTCACTTTGTTGGGACAACTATATGGAACAACACCCAGAAACGGTAGTGCAGGACAGCTCAGCTGGAGAAGATCTTACAGATGAAGAGTGGAATATCGAGAATGCGTCTAGCTTAGTGCCAGAACGGAAGGCTAAGTCCCTTTCACCGTCACCGTCAAACCCAGCGGATGGATTTCCAGAAGACTTGGTTAAACTCAATAAAAATCATTCAATACCAAGCGGCGCAGTAAGGGAATGGATGCTTGAGTATGCACACAAGTATGCAAGTCCAATTCGTGCTAAGTCCCCTCTAAAAGTAACTAATGCCTGCTCCACGGCTTGGCATGGAGAAATGACGGAAGTACCTTCATGGAAGAATCTATCAACAATAGAGCAGGAGGACAGTGAAGAAGAATCCGAGGAGGAAAAATTCGTTCACCAGAACCAGCCGAATAAACTAACAGAAGACGACGAGAAACTAAGACAACCTGATATTACGGAAAATCTAAAATCCACGGAAGACGGAGGACGTCCCACGCTTGTGTCGAACATTGGGTCAACCACGATCGACACCGATAAACAATTTCCAGCCACAGCACCGTTGCTCAATATAGGGGAACCAATTGTTGACGGTACTATTTTGAGATTATTAAGCACGAGAGAGTGTGTGACGTATTTAAAGGACAACATAGTTCACTTTGTGCCTAAAGACCTAAATCTGTCCACAAGCACTAATAGACTGCTTACCGATATAGAGGCCATTTATCGAGACGATCTGATGAAGGCTAAGGCCGACGTGGGAGACGTTATAATAACAATCAATCGTAAGAGATATGTATTTAGCCTTGTAGTAACTGAAAAAGTTGGAGACGAAGTTAAACCTAGTAATTTGCTAAAGTGCTTGAACACACTAAAAGCACTTATAACTGAAAAGAAACTACGATCGTTTAGGATAGCTAGAACAGGCGAACTCACGGATAAACTTCCTAGAAGAGTTTTAGTGCAAACATTCAAAGATTCCTTTAAAAATGTTAAAATAGCAATAACATTCTGCTACGGAACGTGCAAAGTGTTGGCTCCAGAGTACCGGTTAACCGTGCTACAGGACTATCACAACAGTCTGTTTGGAGGACATAGAGGGATGGGCAAGACGTACAGACGTATACGAGAAAGGTATCAGTGGAAGGGAATGAAGGAGGACGTACAGGAATTTGTCCGTAAATGTGAAATATGTCAAGAACAAAAATTGGTTCGGATAAAAACCAGGGAACCTATGGTTATTACTGATACGCCTTCGGAAGTTTTTCATAAAGTAGCTATCGACACGGTGGGACCGCTGTGTAAAACAACCGAAGGAAATATGCATATCCTCACTATGCAATGTCAGTTTTCTAAATTCTGTATTGCTGTACCCATCCCAAATATAAAAGCCATCACCATTGCAGATGCTTTAACGAGATACTTGTTTGCCCAACATGGAGTACCTCGCATAATATTAAGTGACAGAGGTAAAAGCTTCCAAAACAAATTACTATTAGAGTTGTCCGAAATTTATCAGTTTAAGCTAAATACTACAACCGCATACCATCCGCAGTCGAACGGATCGTTAGAGAGGAGTCACACTGTCCTAGCGGATTTCTTAAGGAATAAAGCATCTAGCAAACAGGATTGGGACAAGGTTATTCCTTTCGCCATGCACGAGTATAATACATCAATACATGCTTCAACCGGCTTCACACCGTTTGAGCTAGTGTATGGGCGTCCAGCGAGAGCACCACACCGATTGCCGGATGAGTTCGAGCTTGAAACTTACAATGATTACGTACAAGAACTAACAGAATGTTTAAAAGAAATGCAAAGAATAGCAAGGAGCAATCTAGTAGATTCAAAAATTAAAAACAAAAAGTATTACGACAAAAAGGCTAGACCTCTGAAAATAGAGGTCGGCGATGAAGTCAGAGTATTAAAAGAACCAAGATATGGGAAATTAGATAAATATTATAATGGAGAATTCATAGTGAAAGAAATTAGAGAAAACAACAACGTGATAGTAGAATCATCAAATGGAAAACTAATTGTTAAACATAAGGATAAATTAGAAAAATTTTATAGATAAAGCAGTTAATAACAATCAAAAATTCATCTTTTCAGTGTGCCATTAAAAATGTGGAGGACACTGTTTCTGACGCTGTTCTGGTTGACAATAAGCTTATAAACAATGATTTGCAACTTTCGTTTTTGAACACATTTTGAACCCCTATAGCGCGGTAAAGTACTAAAAATCAAAAATTTTTAATAGTTTACGAGTTGTAAACAATTGTTGATAAATTGTTAATTATGCATAATATTGACCAATACAATAATTATCGATATTGATAGAGACAATAGGTAATAATAAAATATACTAGATTTAATATTCATCAAGTTAAATTTACAACTGTACGCACCTGCACGTGACTAGTATAAGCACACATATATATACATACACAGGAAAATAAATACATATAAAACAAGGGTCGATAAACCAGGACGTGCTGCCATCTCAAGATTTGAGAAATAAAAAGAAAAGTTCAGCACTATGATACTGGCAAACCATCGCGAGGTCACATCGATAGTGCATCGAACTTCAAAATGCAGCGCTCAGCAAAAATGATAGACTCAGCAGAAATGCACTCGCGGTTCATCGCGTATGCCACGAGGAACAGTGTGAAATTGTACACAGCCACGACAAGTGTTAGAAAAATGGAAACAGTCCAAGTCGCAGAAAAAGTGTTACTTGGAGCCCTTGAACAGCTAAAAAGGGCTCAATTATTTGTGGAAAGAGCAGAAGAACGATATTGGAAGGAGTGGGCGCATTCTAAATTAAACCATAAAAGTGTGTTAAGTGAAAGTGAAATAGTAAAAGGACGAGTGTTGCAAGACGGATTAGCGAGACCGCCGAGTCCGCGCGCACATGCACCATCGGATGCGCGCGCGGAGGGGGACGAGTCGCGGGAGAGCGACAGTCCGCCGAATCCGCCGAGCCATCCGAGTCCGCGCGCACACACAACAGCGGAGGAGCGCGCGGAGGGGGACAGTCCGCCGAGTCCGCCGAGTCCGCTGAGTCCGCCGAGCCTGCCGAGTCCGCTGAGTCCGCCGAGCCCGCCGCGTCCGCGCGCTCATGTGTACGCAGCAGAGCCGGCGGAGGGGGACGAGTCGCGAGAGACGGCGAGTCCGTTAAGCCCGCCGAGTCCGCGCGTACAAGTGCGACCATTAGACGTCACGGAGTGGGACAATAACGCAAGTCCGCGCGCACGCACACTTACTGCTGTGAGCGCGGAAGGAAACGAGTCGCGAGAAACCGTGAATCAGCTGTGTCCCCCAAGCTTGACCATTAATTCAGAACAGCCAGCAAAGAAGAGAAACAAACATAGTGTGCTACAATATCAGACCCGGGAAGAAGAGCCTAAATTAAAGAAGGCAAAAATTGAAAACCGCTACATATTAGTCCCCAATCAGCAACGGTTATTCATATCAACCGACGTTTTAATTTACTGGATAACCTGGTTCTGGAAAAGTCCAGCGAATAGGGGAATTGAGGAAGGACAACCGAAAACAAAAATTAATAAAACAAAATCGCAAAAGAAAGATAAGAAAGGAAAAGCTAAGAAAACGCATAATAATACTGAAACAGAAGAAGAAAAAGAAAGAAAAAGAGAGAAAGATAGAATAAGGAAGCGAGAGCAGAGAAGAAAACTAAAGGAAGAAGCCCAAAACTCCAGACCAAGAGTCCCTCTACAAAGACTAAAAATTACTACTAAACATCCATCATCTCCGCAGCCACCACTATTCACAAGCTGTACGGGTTGCAGAGAGGACTGCTGGTACCAGGGAATTGAACATCACACCACAAACTGGATACTCTGCGTTGTTTGTCGTACTAACTGGGCGAACGGTGAGTGCGTTCATAGAATTCCGTATGAGTGTAGGATTTGTAAGTTAAAAAGAAGATCTTAATAATTCATATATAGAAAACTTTTGTCATAAAGCCATATCTTAGATCTATTACACTACATGTAGACTTTATTTTCGTAAGTTATATTCATTCTCTACTAGCGAAACATAGTTTTAAAATTATTGTATAAAATAAATTGTACTCACCAAATTGTCCGGAATGATAAACATGGGACACTTTTTTTTTATTTTTTTTGCGCCGGCTCCATTGCCGTGGGCGGCAATATTCTGGGGGGGGGAGGTGTAATGTCCCACGTTTATATACCTATAGTACGAATGCGTATAACGCCTAATAGACGGCATCCACATACACACAAACCAACGAGAGCTGTACCGATTGCGACAATACACTACCGAGCGCAGAAAATCGGAGCGAGTGCTCTGACCTTCGCGTCAGCACTCCTCGCGCGCGAAACACGATTGCAAGACATACGCGACGATCCTGTGTGGCCGGTGCTGATTGGGCGACCGCGATCTTCTTCATCTAAATTACAAAACTGCTTGCATCGACACCGAGGCTTTAAAAACCCTGGAGCCGATCCACGCAGCACCTTTTTGCGTAGTTACTTGCTCACTATCGGTTGTAGTTGATTCTAAGGAGAAGCGGCGGTGTTTGATTGTGTTAGTGCTTGGAGCGTGCTAAATCCGTCCAACACCTTGGGAGCGTGCTAAATCCGTCCCTCGGCATAACAATCACCGGAAAGCCCTTTGAATCCAGACTCACACCGTAGAGAGAAGTACAAGCTAAGGTCCGTCGAGTGGAATCTCCGGCGTTAGCAGTGCAGTTGATCAACATATTTTATTGCCACGAGTAATCGTGTAGAGTAACTCAATCAGTATTGGCCACGTACGGATCGTAGAAAAATCCTGCGTACCTACTAAGATTATAATTGTAAGTCTTTACACTACATATTTTAAATACGATACTATCAACGAAACTATTAGATAAATGTCGAACATCAAACGTCTGTGAAGTGCTCTGGGTCAATTAAAAATAAATCAATAACAAATAATACTAAATACCAATTCAGCGAGTAATAAATTAATTGAAACCACCATAAATCATATCCTCAAATAGAAAGTCAATAGCTCCTACTAAATCATCATCGAAATCACAAAGGTAAGAGAGATAGCACTACGATAGAGAACTCGGATACATCGAAGTCCGAACGAAACCATCAAGAGCAGACAATACACCGTCCACGCACAAGAGTGTCCGCGCACAAGTAAGTCCGCGCCGGTCCCATCTCCAGACAACAACAGTGCATTAGAGAGTCCGCGCCGTACTGTCCGCGCACGCGTCCACTCGTGCTTAAAGACAGACAAATTATACACCCAGACATTCAGTATTATTCATTCAACCCTAGTACTCCCTAGTAACAATAAAGCTCCCGAGCTTATGCTAGTTTCCGCGAACTAAATAATTATTTGTGAACTCGCGCAGCCCGCATTTATACCAAATACGGTCTTTACAAACGTATAATTGCGCATGACTAAACACAGAATTTTGAAGGTAACCTAACAACTATAACGTCGCTTGGTTAAAATATATAGTACAATAGTAATAGAATTCAAGTTTTGTTAAAATCTCATTTCCTAATTTTCGATAATTTTAACAAAAAATGACTTGATAATGATTATAAAATTACTATTAATAGGCTGTTTCTAAATTAAATTCACGCATATCTTTTGAACAACTTGCTATTGTATTTATATATTTGTCTATGTTATGTTCAATTTAATATTAGTAAAATGCGAGATTATTTGATTACAATGTATGACACATTCACTTTATCATTTTTCCGAAATCGAAATATTCTAAAATTAAAATTAATTTTGTCACAATTACATGAAATTCCAATTATAAGAAACATTATTCACGCTATGAAATTTGCCCAATTAAATTTTGATAAAATTAATATTGAAGAGCTTGAGGTATTATATACAGAAAGACTTAGTCAAGAACAACAATGAATAATTAACTCTTTTAGAAGCCAACACAAAAAAACTGCTAAAAATAATTAAATAAAATAATGTAAATAATAAAATAATAAGTTTAGCTGATAAAATAACTGATAATTGTATTCATCGTTTTGAAAGAATCAAACCGATAGATGTGGATAATAATGACATTGTATATGTATCAAATCAAAATAGCAAAAAAGCTTTATTAAAACGAAAATAAGATGATGATTTAAAATATATATGACAGAAAAAATTAAAAATATAAATTTTTCTGTCCAACAGTCAACAAGTATAGTCGAATTATAAGAATATAATATATAAAGACATCGAAATACTCATTTCTCAATTAAAATAAAAACAAACTTTTAATAAAAAAAAACCGCTGCCAATTCATTGACACGTAGCTTCCTCCAACTAAATTTATAGGTCCAATAAATAAAATATTGTTTTAATATATCTATATATATATATATATCTGCTTGCTAATGTCTGAGGCGGTTTTTCATACATAATTTAATATAAGTTTTGGATGGTTCATTGTCCAAAAGTTTTCAGACCCCTCTGTTTTTTTATTATAGAATACGAACACTGCCGTCAATTTTTCCTCACAGAAATTCACGCATGTTTGCATGTGTTCCTAACCAACCTAATCATCAAAACAACAGGCTATTCATTAGATAGATCGCTCGCGCAATTTTCGAAAAAACGATTTTTACATTTTAGATCTTTAGTTGAAAACCGCTCGACGAAATCGTTCAAAATTTTAGCAGCAGATAGCTTTTTTATGGTGAACCACCAATTAAAATTTTTAAGCATTTGACTACATTATTTTAGAAATATAAGGAATCAACAAATTTTCAAAAAAAAAAAAATTGAAACCCTGATAAGAAAACTCCCCATAGGGGTTTGAAAGCTGTGCAATGAACTTAGCCAAAACACATAAAATATCTACTTTTTTCCGAAATCTCGAGTGCAATAAGGTCTTTTTGCGTCCATAATCAAGGCACAAAAAAACTCATTTTTTTCAGTTTTCGATTTATTACTGAAAAAATAAGTGGCCAAATCACTTGAAATTTTAATGGGATATAGTTTCACATAGTTATAGTTTTTTCGTGAGGTTATGATGTTTAATTTCAGAGACATGAATTTAAAAATAATCACCTTTTTCATTTTATTTGCCGAACAAACCGGTCGATCCCAAGCACCAAACGAGGAAAAGTAGCTGCATTGTTTGTAACAATGGGATGAACACACTGAAAAGTATTTTCTAGCAGTTTTGACGGAACTCAATTCTACTATTACAAAGCTTCCTCTAGGAGGAAGCAAAGATCTGCAATGAACCAAAAAAGACATGAAAAACGATCAAAAGTAGATAAGACCAAAAATAATAAAACAGTAAATTTTAAAAGGATTATGACAAGAAAAGTGCAGTAGAAAAAGTTGAAATTAATTAAAAACGAAAAAAAAAACTTTAAAAAATATTAAATTCGCTCGATACAAATAATATTTTTTTTTATGCAATATCAATTACTGAGAATTATTTAGGAAAAATGGACGCAATCTGTGAATTTTGTTATGCGAAGCATTTCTAATTTGAACGAAATGTTAAAGATAGTCCTTATTTATTATTAAAAATTAACTGTTACATTAACGTTGAAGTGTGCTTAACTGTACAGAGCGTTGAATATTTATTTAAATATTGAAAATTACAAAATTAAATTAAATAATTTAATATATTTTTTAGTGATACTTGGTAATAAAACCCTTAAATTTACCGTATTAAAACATGAATTACCCTTACTTACCCATTGTGGCACTCGGTGCAATGTTATGTGAATTTTTTCACTGTCCGTAGGATTCCAAGTAAACGAGTGGTTTTTTTGGGCTAAAATTTTAGGAAGACAGTGGACGTAGGATTCCGAGTAAACGAGTAGTTTTTTTGGGCTGAAATTTTAGGAAAAAATACTGTTTTTTAGGCTTATTCGTGTTATTAGTTATCCCTGGTAGGAACGTTGCCGAGTTTCCTAGCAGGATATATCTAGAAATGAAAATTATCGATTCTGCCTGGTCCATCTACCTAAAAACCCCATACTGGTCACATGAATTTTGCACGTCGTTCTCGGTAAAATATCGAGAACGAATTAAAGTAATAAATATAAGGCTTTTTATTACTCTTAAATGGATTTAAATTGTTATAATAATAATTAACGATTCAAAGGATCGTTAAGAACTGTAAGAATAATAATTTTCTTCATATTCCCGTAAGAATTAAATCCCTTGAAACCATAACCTATATTTGCTGTCAAGCGAGAGCCAGGCGTATGAACAAGTGCAGTGTTCACAGTACAACTTAGGCGTCTGCTGTATACAGCTGCTCTATACGTATAACCTAGACTTAAACTGATATTCATAAAAACACGTATAATTCGCTTCATATAAGCTGTTAAAAATTTGTTAAAAAGGCTTTCATCAATACTATTATGCACTATTATTATCAGTTATAATATTATCAACTTAAAAAATAGTGCTCAGAATTGTGTAAATATAGATAGGCCGTTAGCAGGTTTTTGTCTAGAATCAGTCGATAAATCTACTGATGTTCTGGACAGTTGATCTGCCGCGTGTTTTGAGTACTAAGCAGAACATATCGGCATGCTCTTACCCGGGTTGTGCCACCTTTTTGTGCATAAAACATTTTCTAAATATTCAAATCAAAATCTCTGCATCCATACCAAAACTACAAGTGTACAAAGTGTCCTCCTAAAATATTAGCCCAAAAGAATCACTCGTTCACTTGGAATTCTACCTACAGTGAAAAATTTACAAAACATTACACCGAGTGCCATAATAGGTAATTCATGTTTTAGCGTAGTAAATTTGAGGGTTTTATTACCAAGTATCACTAAAAAAAATATCAAATTATTTACTTTAATTTTGTAATTTTCCCTTGTTAATCGTTTTTTCGGTTTAGAAATTTTGTGTTCCCTTAATACCAAATATGTCAGATTTCCTGTAGCAATGTATCGATTATTAGAATATCAAATGCATTAATCATCTCACGTCATATCTAGATAAGCAGTACATCTTATGAATAAACAATATGTTTATTATAAAAAGGCTGTGAAAAAATGTTATTCAATAAAAATTTAAATACAACATCAACTACATGGTTTATACTTAATGAGGATTATGAAAATGCAAGAAATTATTTATACACGGATATACCATACATGTATGTTTTTAATAAAATTTATAAAGAATGGACAGCAGAAAAAAATGTTACAAACCAATTTTTACCAGATTGTATACTGTTGATTCAAAAAACTGTGAATTACATATTAAACTTCAATCTAAATATTAACATTTATAGGAGATATATCAAAACACACAATAAATATTATTAAATGTAATGATCAAAAGTTATTATAAAATTAAAAAGTAGATCAATTTATATCTTTTTTAATATATGTAAATACAAAGAAAATGTATTAAAATTTTTAATACATTAAGTATCAAAATTTTCAACTATTTGTAAAATTAATTTAAAGAATTTTTTTTTTATTTACGATTTCATAAAAGAATTTTTTTTCGTTTATCCGGAGAGTTGGAGAAATGCTTGATGCAGCATGTCAGGAGTCGTGCGAGACTCCCCGTGTGTGGGACTCTCCGGACGCGGGATCATCGCCAGGCATACCCACTAAAACTCCACCTTTCATAGGGCCGCGACAACTCCCCCCTTCCTCCGGTAACCGCTTCCGCATCCCTTCGTTAGCCTGTCTTATGCTGTCCTATCCATCATCTAGTCTTTTAAGAAACTGTCGTTGTTTTTCGCGCGAAGAACCATCTCCACCTAAGCCGTTATGTCGTCCCAATTCTGCTTGTGTCAAGCATCGTTTCAACTACTGTCTCAGGCGTGAACATCCCTATCGTCAGCTCCAGTTCTCTTCGTTTTTCAGCCCAGCGAAGACAGTCAAAAAACGTATGTCTTACGTCGTCCCGTTCGTCACCGCAGTATTTGCACCCCGGTGTTGCAACTTTATTCATCGCGAAAAGGTAGCTCCTAAAGTACCCGTGACCGGAGAAAAACTGTGTGAGGTATAAGTTGACCTCGCCCCACTTCCTGTTAACCCACTGGCCTACATATTTGATAAGGGTTCTGGTCCACCTAGCCTTTGGACATTCGGTCCACCTAGTCTGCCAATCACGCATTGTTATATCTCTGTCTTTCGCGGCAATGGAAGTGCTGTTCGACGCTAAGCGAGCCTCGTAGATCCGCTTGCATTCAGCCGCAAGAAGATCCACGGGGATTACCCTCGCGATTACTATCGAAGCCATGGCCGCGATTGTCCTGTAGGAGCACGCTATTCTTAGGGCCCCCCTTCGTTGTACCGCCATTATCTTTTTTCGATACTTATTCATACTCATAGTATCGGCCTACATCTCTGCCCCATATAACAGGATAGAGTTAGTGGTCGCTATGAGTAACCGCCTGACTGTTGGCCTCGGAGCCTCGGAGGAAGGTGAGCAAAGTAAGTAATAATGCGGACATTGGCCATGAGTCGGCTGAGTTGCGCTATTAGTACGTTTATAGTGGCGAGATCTCTAGCTCTTACCCAAAGCTGCGGTGACAATTATTCACGAGTTTGCGTGCATTGATTGGGGTGTAGCTAATATGCACTGAGAGTCTAGAGCAGTGCGCGAGACGACAGAGCGTATAAGGGTTCTTCGGTATAACGTTGAAGCGCGCGATGCGCAACTCGCCAGAGTCTAGAGTCTGAGAGTCGCAGCCGGAGAGTATAGTGTAAATCACAGGCGCAAGGGGGAGCTCTTGAACGCTCGAGTCAAAGTAAGAGTATAACCTCAATCGCTGGAGTCGATCACGGACGCGAGGGGGAGCTGCCGAGAGTAGCCGAGAGAGCTGGGTCAGATCCACGGACACTAGCGCCAAGCCTCGTGCTCTTGAGCGAACCGCGAACCCTAGCGCGAAGCCTCGAGCTTTCGAGTCAAACCGCGAACCCTTTAGCCAAGCCTCGATCTCTCGGGCGTCCAACGGTCGAAGAAAGAGTCAGACTCAGTGCGGAAACTTATACCTGCAGAGCAGCTCTACCTACGCTACGCATTACATCGGCATATTAACAGTGAGTATAATAACATATTAGCTATTTAACTATTTTAATCTGCATTTGCAATGTGATATCAATGCAAACCAATTGATTTTATACACTTAACCTCTATTTGCAGTGCCCGGAGACGGCCCACTTTGGAATGACGAGAACGTGGAGAAGCTTTTGGATGAAATCAAATGTAGATCGGTCATTTGGAAGAGAGGCAGTAATTCCACTAACATTGTCTTAATGAAAGCATAGGACGAGATCGCAAGAATTATGAGGCCGATAGCAAGTAAGTATGTCGATGAATGATTATACTTTCTTACCTTTTTGTCTACTAAGTACGGGCATATACTTAACGTACAACACGCGACTATCGCGACTACAATCGCAGCTTTATGTTCTGTTATAGAAAGACAGATAAAAAATAAATGGAAAAGCTTGAACAACGCATTTATACGTGAACGTAATAGAGCAACAGCTACAAAAGTTGCAAGTAAATGGGAACACTTTAAAATCATGCAATTGTTGTCGAACGATACCACTGAAATTTCCGGTCAGGATACTGATGAAGACACTGACAACTGTACAGACCCTCAAGATGCGGCGCCCACAAGCAAAAACTCGACTCCATCTCAAGTGTCTAATACGCCAAAAAACGCAGTTCCGATATCATGTGATTACGATGAAGCTGATGAACAATTTTTGGCAAGCTTGAGACCTTATGTGGCAAACATAAATCCTAAATACAAACTACGATTCCGCACGGAAGTTTATGTTATGCTACTAAAGTTCTTTGGAAAAAGGGATAATGAGGAAAAGGCAACAGATGAACCGGAACAGTCGGAAGAAACCGATGAAGGTGAGATTATTCTCGTCATTATTTATTATTATAAATACCATAAATAGTACTTATTTTAACGTAATACGTTTTTACATTTTTAATTGCAGACTGCATCGTGGTAGATTTTCGAATCAACAGAAGGAAAGCAGGAGAATCTAAAATGATGTGCAGCAAGAAGATTAAAACAGAATCATCAGTTGAACCTACTCCAGAGTTGCGTCAATTTTTGACAAATTTCACTCTAAAAAATGAATGAGTTTGAAATTACTTCTAGGTTATCAATATTTTCCTAATATGTTTACATAAATTCACACTGTGCACTAAAATCACGACTCGACCGACCGACGTCGCTATACCCTACTCTACATTCGATCTTCAAAAAAAAAATCACAACATAATGAAATCCTAGTCCATTACTCGTGTGTACGGCAATTAAAATACCGAGAAAACGTCAATCGAATCATCGTGTAGCGTGCAGTTTATATTTTTATACAATTACGCGAGCACATCACAGCACATGCGCGCGCTCTCGTATACGTACGGAGAAAGTTGGGCAACGATCTCCAAATGCATGTATAGTACAATTTGCTAATAGTCTGGGGACTCGATTTATAGGCTGTAAATAAATTTAGGATTATACTGGTGGGTGTATATCGATAAACGAACTCATTTACGATTCATCGATGCTATTGAAACCCGATAGTCATACCTGTAGACACGAGGACGAGCTGTGTAATGGAGGGATCGATATGCATAACTACTGGCTACTGAAGTCGCTAAACGCTGTAAGGAGAGGGTTCCGAGTATGTGCACTTATATTTCCATGCTTGGGTTAGCGTAGAGTCGGCAAGTGTCCCGTTTTGCGAGATAATACGGTCTTCGTTGATTAACCGGGGACTTCATCATATCTGACGTTGTCACGAAATTTGTCAAACAAAACAGAACAAATTCCGTATCCGTATTTCACAACAGTTGCATCAGTTCTCAAAAATAAACACACGAAATATTCACATCATTTACTAACCAAAAACAATTATAGTCGAACGTCTCTACGAAACTGACAGAATGCGAGTAGTCAAAGTCGAGAGAAAAAGAGGCTCTCTTTTCTCGGCGATTTATTATCAATTTTAAAACTTCATTGAAAAGAACAATTCAACTTTGTATTCGTTCAATCAAAAGTTCATAAGGTTGATCAAATTTTAGTTAACGAGAATAACTGTTATATGCGTGTATTCTTTTTACATTACAAAATACATACTTTTTCTCATATGATTATATTATTCATTACGTTTGTTAGCGCTTACACTTAATTTTTCTTATCAATACGTCATGTATAAATATATAATTGTTAAGTCGCGCAAAGAATCTTAAGACCCTGTAAGCAACAAACATCAATTTGCGCTGCTCAGCGTATTTACGTCAACATATTATGTGTATAAATGGTTATCGCATTCGATCGTCAGCGCAAAAAACTGTAAACAAACTGAAACCTTGAGTCGTATCTCCGCGAACGAGGTGGCAGACAACATCTATTTTCACATTTTCCAGACTTACAAAAAATTCAATTGTGCATTACTATGCCGGAAAAAGACCAACTGTCGCATTTCAGAAGCTAATTTACACAAGTGATAAAAAATCTTAATATATTACAACTCAGCCTTGAACCGAGGAACTTCCTTTTCTCCTTCATCAACAATATATATAATATAATAGCATATTAAATCTTTTTTTTGACACTTTGACCATAACATTTCATAAACTCCTTCCTACAGACTAATATTTGTAATCACGCACGAGACAAAACGTATGAATGAGAAAAACCAATCGCTTTTTAAGAATTTTGATTCAGGAATACTGAAGTAGATATAGGGTAAGTTCCTTTCTGACTTTTTGTCCATTAGTAGTAACATCTTCACTTTCACTGACATCTGACACTAATAATTCATCAGTTTCGTGCGAGTCATACTGCGGTACGTCTGTATACTTATTTTCCAAATCTAAAATTATATTCTAAGGATGCACGTCGCCTTCACTATTAGTTCTGCTTTATCAGGAAATTGCTGGACTGTGCAATAAAAAATTCTCCATTTTTGGCAAAGCCTACCAAAAGCATACTCTACTGTTGCTCGCGCTCTTGATAAGCTTGATTGGATAAGCTCCATCACCGACAAAAAAATATGGCAAATATTTTCTAGATTTGGGTAGCTCGTCCTCTTCTGGTTTCAGTTCAATTGTCTTATCTTGATGTGCTGCATAAAATGTAGAATTTCTCAAAGTTGTTGCATCATGTTAGTGGCCATAACCACCAACATCTATACAAATGAATTTAAATTTATATTTAGCATCAACAACAGCTTGTAAAACAACTGAATAAAATTTGTTGTAATTGAAATACAAAGTTCCACTGTTATTTGGTCTTTTTATCCTGACATGCCGGCCATCAATCGCTCCTACGCAATGTGGTAAATCCCACAGCAAATAAAAGTCCTGAGCAATATCGAACTAACGCTCCTGGGTGGGTACTGGCATATTAATGGGGCCCATTATTTCCCATAAAACTTCCATTACATCTTCGACTAAAGCGCATGTAGTTGATTTGCCCATTCGGAAAGAAAAGGATAGGCCAGCATACGATTACGATCCAGTTACTAAAAATCTGTAAAAATAGTTATACTGAGTCCAAAATTCTTTCGATAAATCATTATATTTAATATTATTATTACCTCAAAATTACAATCAATTGCTCTTCAAGTAGAATTGGTTCAGTGTGCAGATTGCACCAATTTTTCATTAATGAATCGTGGATTTTTGAAGCAATACAATCAAAAGTCTTAACAAACATTCGACTATATTGCTTAAATTTATCTTCATATTTCCTCACAATAGGAAACAGACGATAGTATTCGCTGTAATACTTGTAACGGGGTGTGAATTCGATCAACGAATAACTGGTAACACGACTGGACCGCGTTCCCTCGATGCGGCGGAGGATTCCTCTCCGCCCGCGAAACACCTCCGTTACATCCAGCTGTTTCAGCTGCTTCTGTATACTGGGTCTACGCGCCGCCTGCCGCGCACTCGGCTGCTCAACTGCGTTAAATAAGTGCTAATAAATAACGCCCGCGGAGGCAGCGGTATTCGCAGGAAGGAACAGGGATCGGAAATAAGCGAACGAGGTTTAGAAATGACGACAAATCACGTAAAATAAAAAGACTAAGGTTATATTTGCCAGTCGTGAAATAAACGTGAAGTTACAATAATGAAATAATACTACGCGAGTGGCCAACAACTTTGCGACTCGCCGCGACGCCAGAATAATCACGCTCACACGAGTGTATCGACGTGAAGGTCGCGCGCGCCGGATCACCCTCGCATGGATGATATACACTCATACATGCACTGCGCGCCACACAAACCTTCTCTCTTTCGTCGACGATGTTCCTGGTCCCGGACAGGCCGTAAGACTTGGTCACCACGCTGGACCACTAGGCTAAGGACAAGGACACCTGGACTCCGCGTCTCACTCATTCATAAAAGCACACCTCTATCCGCTGGATACAGCACAGCACACGATACTTACGTATTAGCACTTATTTAACTTACATTAGCGCCCAGTTCGTGGGTTAATTAGGAAGGAACGCGCAAATATTGTAATTTTCGCGATTTTCGGCGCGAGCGAGAAATTGTTGCGAATTTCAGAAGGTCGCGCGAGCGACCTAAACACGAACATCCCCGTGTTGTTTACGTCGCGCTCAAATCAGACGGATTTGAGCGACGTTCGAATTTATTCGTGCGGCGTATACGAATAATTCGAACGCAATTCACACGAGAAGTCTATGAATAATAATGGGAGATTTTTGTTGCCAGGCCGAGAACAAATATCTACTGATATTATCACACGACGTAGAATTAAACGACTCGGAACAGCGAAACTTGAAGCTGACACTAGTATCGCATGCTCTCCGAGTCGAATAATTTTCTATTTGTTGTCGGGAGAATTTTAAAGCACTCTCGTTAGGATAGAGAGTAGCATAATTATATGCGAAATTGTAAGTTGTTTAATTATTAATAATTAAACAATAAAAGGCAGCAAAGCGGCAACACAAACGCGTGTAGTCGCGAAGTATAGTCCACGCACGCTATAGTGGAGCGAAGCGCGCAGCGGCGCGAGTGTGTGAGAGAGAGTACGAGCGCTTGCGGCGCATCATAGAGGCAATTCTACGAGAACGCGAGGTATACACTCACATCCACGGGAAGACGCGGAACAGTATACGCCCATTTTTCAACCAAGAAGACCTCAAGATTTCTTAAGAAGAGGACACACTCGACTCGCAGAGCGGGATATACGCGTAATTCCGCGAAAAATATTTTTTTTGTCGGGTGTATGAGTGCGTATATGCCTGTAGCACAAACATCGGTCCTGCGGTGAACAAATGGGGGATTAAGTTCACCGGGGACTCGTCACAGAGCGTTGAGAACTTCTTGCAACGCATGGAAGGACGCAGAATGCTAGACGACCTGTCCGATGCGCAGATGTTAGCGTCATTACAAGAAGTATTGACGGATAATGCGTACGAGTGGTTACAGAACCGGCTCTCCGAACAGGGAGAATGGTCTAGCTGGGACGATTTCTGCGAGTGCATCAAGCGATGGTACGGGCAGACGCAAGGCTACCAGCAGAAATTACTGAGCGAAGTAATTTCGAGGACGCAAGGGCCTGGAGAACGCGTGCGGGTGTACGTGAATAACGTGCAAAGTATAATGCGGAGGATGGTTCCCCAACTAGACACTAGCCAGCAACTGGATCGGATCTATCACAATATGCTGCCTAGTCTCAAACGCGGGCTCCAGCGGAAAGATTTCTCTACCGTGGAGCAGTTTCTCGAAGCAGCAGTCGAATTCGAGGCCGCACTAGCATGCGAAGCCTCGTATCGAGCACCTCCGAAGCCCGGTGTAGCAATCGTCCGCGAATGCGCATTTAAGGGCGAAACGCCGAAGACTGGCGGTAAAACGCCGGTGGCAGCCATGGAGTTTGCGGAGCAAACCGACACGCTGCCCTTATTGGTTGACGCCATAGGCAAGCTTTTCGACACGAAGCTTGCAGCAATGGCGCAACCGGCGAAGCACCTCAACGCGGGAGGAGGCAACAAGAAGTCAGCCCCTCAGCGAGGACGCTCCGGACCTAGGAAAGAGAGAGACAAGTCTCCTAGTCCGAAGCGCAAAAGCCATAGGTCTGGCGAGAATTCCGGTTAATCAGACCAAAGAGAGCAAAAGAAGCCAATAAAATGCTTCAAATGCCGTGGAAAAGGTCACATTGCCCGAGAATGTCCCTTGGGTAAGGAAAACGGCAAAAAGGAAGAGTAGGCGAGGTTACTGCTCCTCTTGAACCGTCGCGCGAGGAGTCTTACCGAAAGGAGAGGCACGTGACGGAGGGCGTAGCCGATACCTCGCGGGGAACCTCAGGCAATTTTGATCGCATGGTCGCACTGCGGTCGACCTTTGCGACAATTCGATGGCCGTCAAGCACAGTGTGCAAATGGTCAGACGTTGCCGATCGTGGGATTTGTGGACTTGCCATTCGACGTCGCGGGTGTACAACGCGACGTAACGGTGGCGACCATGCCCGAAGCGACCAACGAATGTCTAGTTCGGACGAATTTCGGACGCCTGTTCGGCGCAGTCCACGATCAAAATGAAAACGTTCTGTATCTGAAGAAGGAGCGAAAGATAGTCCAACTTCAGGTGGCTGCAATAGCTACAGCAGGGGCGATAGATATCGCCGCGGTTGGACTCGCGTATGTCAGTGACGACGAGCACGCGCAGATTCGCAGAATGCGTCGAATCCGCTAGTCACTGTCACTGCGCCCATGACTGCGCGTGGTGCAGTGACCTTCACACTGCGGAACTTTCCGTTTTGCCAGACGTATTCGCCTTTGCCTTCGCTCGCCGTAGTTGTCGGCGTTGTCCTTGTCGTCGTTGTCGCCGTTACTGTCGCCCTTGCGCCTCCTGCGCCGTTAACCTGGCTTGGTCTTCCGGCGTCGACACTGGCGCTTGTGCCTGTTCACTCTCCTCAGTGACTGGCATTTCTGCGAACGCGTCTCGCATTGTCATCGCGTTTAGCAGTTGTAGGTTAGGCTCTGTCGGTTGGCCTAATCCTTGCGCCGGTTGACCGTAGTTCATCTCGATCGCCGGCGTCACCACGACTTCGTTGGCCTCGATCTCTTGTAGTAACAGCTTCAGAGGGTGCGGCTGTTCGGCGTCATAATCGCCCGTATAAATCGAGTGTGTCGATACTTGTTCGGCTGTTGCGTCGATGAATGACTTTCGCAGCTCTTCCCTCTTCACTCGCGCCATTACTGCCGAGGTGTCCAGGCTCTCTCTAAAATCTGACTCGGTATACTCTCCGAGGAGCCATCTGTTTAGCCTAGCAACGCGATCTAATCGCTTGCCGTATGGCTTCAACTGCATACTCTCGAGGGCATCGTCCATCTCTTCTTTGTCGATGCCCAAGCACCAAGATAGATAGTCCCTAGATTGTATTCTTGTTGCTACAACGTAAGCTACAAAAATACAACCTTTCTACTCACACACTTGTACACCTAAGCGCGTCGCTATGACGTAGATTATTACGCGAAATCGAATAAAACGAATTCGTATAATCGGAGCGAAATCCGTAAAAAAAAAAATTTAATTACGCCAGATAAGCACAAATTGCTTTTGGCGCGCGCACTCGTAGCACCGCTGTGCACTCACTTGCAACGCACAGTTTGTGCTACAGACATATACACACTCATACACCCGACAAAAAAAATATTTTTCGCGGAATTACGCGTATATCCCGCTCTGCGAGTCGAGTGTGTCCTCTTCTTAAGAAATCTTGAGGTCTTCTTGGTTGAAAAATGGGCGTATACTGTTCCGCGTCTTCCCGTGGATGTGAGTGTATACCTCGCGTTCTCGTAGAATTGCCTCTATGATGCGCCGCAAGCGCTCGTACTCTCTCTCACACACTCGCGCCGCTGCGCGCTTCGCTCCACTATGGCGTGCGTGGACTATACTTCGCGACTACACGCGTTTGTGTTGCCGCTTTGCTGCCTTTTATTGTTTAATTATTAATAATTAAACAACTTACAATTTCGCATATAATTATGCTACTCTCCATCCTAACGAGAGTGCTTTAAAATTCTCCCGACAACAAATAGAAAATTATTCGACTCGGAGAGCAAGCAAATCGATGTTTGTTGCTTACAGGGTCTTAAGATTCTTTGCGCGACTTAACAATTATATATTTATACATGACGTATTGATAAGAAAAATTAAGTGTAAGCGCTAACAAACGTAATGAATAATATAATCATATGAGAAAAAGTATGTATTTTGTAATGTAAAAAGAATACACGCATATAACAGTTATTCTCGTTAACTAAAATTTGATCAACCTTGTGAACTTTTGATTGAACGAATACAAAGTTGAATTGTTCTTTTCAATGAAGTTTTAAAATTGATAATAAATCGCCGAGAAAAGAGAGACTCTTTTTCTCTCGACTTTGACTACTCGCATTCTGTCAGTTTCGTAGAGACGTTCGACTATAATTGTTTTTGGTTAGTAAATGATGTGAATATTTCATGTGTTTATTTTTGAGAAATGATGCAACTGTTGTGAAATACGGATACGGAATTTGTTCTGTTTTGTTTGACAAATTTCGTGACAACGTCAGATATGATGAAGTCCCCGGTTAATCAACTAAGACCGTATTATCTCGCAAAACGGAAACACCTGCCGACTCTAGGCTAACCCAAGCATGGAAATATAAGTGCACATACTCGGAATCCTCTCCTTACAGCGTTTAGCGACTTCAGTAGCCAGTAGTTATGCATATCGATCCCTCCATTACACAGCTCGTACTCGTGTCTACAGGTATGACTATCGGGTTTCAATAGCATCGATGAATTGTAAATGAGTTCGTTTATCGATATACACCCACCAGTATAATCCTAAATTTATTTACAGCCTATAAATCGAGTCCCCAGACTATTAGCAAATTGTACTATACATGCATTTGGAGATCGTTGCCCAACTTTCTCCGTACGTATACGAGAGCGCGCGCATGTGCTGTGATGTGCTCGCGTAATTGTATAAAAATATAAACTGCACGCTACACGATGATTCGATTGACGTTTTCTCGGTATTTTAATTGCCGTACACACGAGTAATGGACTAGGATTTCATTATGTTGTGATTTTTTTTTGAAGATCGAATGTAGAGTAGGGTATAGCGACGTCGGTCGGGCGAGTCGTGATTTTAGTGCACAGTGTGAATTTATGTAATCATATTAGGTAAATATTGATAATCTAGAAGTAATTTCAAACTCATTCATTTTTTAGAGTGAAATTTGTCAAAAATTGACGCAACTCTGGAGTAGGTTCAACTGATGATTCTGTTTTAATCTTCTTGCTGCACATCATTTTAGATTCTCCTGCTTTCCTTCTGTTGATTCGAAAATCTACCATGATGCAGTCTGCAATTAAAAATGTAAAAACGTATTACGTTAAAATAAGTACTATTTATGGTATTTATAATAATAAATAATGACGAGAATAATCTCACCTTCATCGGTTTCTTCCGACTGTTCCGGTTCATCTGTTGCCTTTTCCTCATTATCCCTTTTTCCAAAGAAATTTAGTAGCATAATATAAACTTCCGTGCGGAATCGTAGTTTGTATTTAGGATTTATGTTTGCCACATAAGGTCTCGAGCTTGCCAAAAATTGTTCATCAGCTTCATCGAAATCACATGATATCGGAACTGCGTTTTTTGGCGTATTAGACACTTGAGATGGAGTCGAGTTTTTGCTTGTGGGCGCCGCATCTTGAGGGTCTGTACAGTTGTCAGTGTCTTCATCAGTATCCTGACCGGAAATTTCAGTGGTATCGTTCGACAACAATTGCATGATTTTAAAGTGTTCCCATTTACTCGCAACTTTTGTAGCTGTTGCTCTATTACGTTCACGTATAAATGCGTTGTTCAAGCTTTTCCATTTATTTTTTATCTGTCTTTCTATAACAGAACATAAAGCTGCGATTGTAGTCGCGATAGTCGCGTGTTGTACGTTAAGTATATGCCCGTACTTAGTAGACAAAAAGGTAAGAAAGCATAATCATTCATCGAAATACTTACTTGCTATCGGCCTCATAATTCTTGCGATCTCGTCCTATGCTTTCATTAAGACAATGTTAGTGGAATTACTGCCTCTCTTCCAAATGACCGATCTACATTTGATTTCATCCAAAAGCTTCTCCACGTTCTCGTCATTCCAAAGTGGGCCGTCTCCGGGCACTGCAAATAGAGGTTAAGTGTATAAAATCAATTGCTTTGCATTGATATCACATTGCAAATGCAGATTAAAATAGTTAAATAGCTAATATGTTATTATACTCACTGTTAATATGCCGATGTAATGCGTAGCGTAGGTAGAGCTACTTTGCAGGTATAAGTTTCCGCACTGAGTCTGACTTTTTCTTCGACCGCTACTGTACGTCGCAAAAGATGGCATCAAAGAGGGTCAAACTGCCAACTGACATGCTTCGAGCTGTGAGAAGCTCAACCGACGAATCTTTTTGCAAGTTTTACTGGAATATCTTCAAGCAGTGCCACCCGAAGATCGACGGCAAATGCGGATGCAGCTAACGGACTTGGTTTCCAAATACGCTTATCCAGATGCTTAGGATGCTCGCCAAAAAGAAGTCGTCAAACGTAATGGTAGGTGTATAAAAATACGTATGTATGTTGTAATAAAAATTGTAACTTGACGGCAATATTTTACGTGAATGGCGTACATGCGTCAATATTACAGATGATGTGAAAGAAAAAGCAGCTGCAACATCATCGAGATCTGTACAGAAGCATTTCAGCGATGTCGCTGAAAAGAAATGGCTCGAGGAAGCCTTGGTAAATGTTGCGGACTACCCAAATTATCATCAACAAGTTGCTAATGAGCAGCCTTACGATGTCGCTGCCAGACAAATCGTACGGCGACCAATGGCAAGTGTGATCCAGCCAGTTGGAAGAAATCGTATCATGGTAAATCCCATGTATCAAGAAATACCTCGCGAAAGACCATCCGGTGTCGTTGCAGGCCATCAGGTAACGCCAACAATTATGGGAAGTGTAATGCAACAAGTGGCAGACGAGGTGCCGTTTGATTTATCCGTAAATAATGGGACACATGAGGAACGTCAGCAGGCCATGGTACACTTGAGAGAAAATCAACTGATAGCTCATGAGCAACCTTTGGGTGTCGGTGCTGTTCAAGTAATGGAGCAACTTGCATCAGCCGGGCCGTCCCGTCCAGGTGCAGTTGAAGGGAGACAATTCACGGCCTATATAAAGCCAGAAGTTGTCGACGAGCTTGAGCACGAGCACAATGAACGCATTGTTTGTGAAACGATCGAGCTAGAGGATTAAAATTTTATTTTTTAACATAGATGCACTGTACGGTATTATTAGATATTGCTGTATTAAACTTGCTGTGTAGCATGTTTGTAAGATAATAATAAAAAAAGTATAATTCGACCGTATTTACGTGCGTGTTTATTTTATATATCCCCTCTCCACTACTTAACAAAATATTTTCAAAAATGATTTCACTCACTCATATATACCTATGTACATTGCTTTATTTTAAAATATTTCCTTTGAATAATTATATAGTTAAAGCTTTAATTTAATTAACGTCGTCACCTGTAATAGAGTAGTGTGAACCTGAATATATATATATATATATATATATATATATATATATATATATATATATTGCACATTTTATTACTCTATAATCAAATCTATAAAATTAATTTTTATAACAGCGTGCGCGGAGCTCGACTTTAGAGTCATTTATTTTGGCGCTAAAGTCATCGACTTAGGCACGCTCTCTCACAGCGTGCGCGGGAACATTTGAAGCGTGCGTGGAGATACCTATCCTGTCGCTGTCATTTGTTTTACATATGTATGATTGCGAAATTGTGTATCATTAGTGCAAGACGTCTTGTTTTTAACCTATTGGTACCTACCGAAAAGTAAACATGAGTGATAACAGTTCTTGTGATACAGACGATATATCCGATTATGGAAATGAAATTCCACCCGAAATCGCATACCGCAGTGTGACAATCAAGTAGCATCTACTTTTGGAGCAGAAATTACAGTTGATCAACCCAAAAAATCTGTAACGGTTTCGCTAAAAAGAACCAGATTTGATTCAGAAGGTCGAGATGATGATAATGAACCACACGCTGAGGAGTGTAGACGAAACAATGATGAAAAAAGCGAACAATCATTTACTATTGAAAGCATCGACAAAAATATTTCTTTTCATTTTAATAATTTAGGTCAGTCCGTGATTCGCCATCCATCATAGCACACTACTCATAATTGCGTTTAGCTTCGCTTGCGTGATGTCCAAGTTTCGTGCCGTTATAACCGCGGCCACGTCGTCTGCGTATCCCACAAGCGTCATGTCTTCCGGCATTTCAAGATTGAGAACCCCATCGTACAAGATATCCCAGAAGTCCGGCCTCATGATCGAACCCTGTGCTACTCCTGCAGTTATAGGTCTTTTTCTACGCCCTTCTTTCGTGTCGTACTCAATAACCCGATCCTTCAGATAATCTTCCGTAAGGCGCATAATGTATCACGGCATACCGAATGATTCTAGTGCAGCAAGTATGTCGGTCCATCTTGCCGAGTTGAACACGTTTTTGACGTCTAACGTTACCAAAATCACGATATCTCTAGTCGCGTGTCCTACTTCTTTTACATTCTTTACCGTGTCTGTAACCTCTCTGATAGCTCCTATGGTCGATCGCCCTTTTCTAAAGCCATACTGTTTATCGGAAAGGTCTCTTGCTTCGAGTACTGCGCTTAGTATTTGCGGTTTAACCAGAGCTTCCCTCGTCTTTCCCATCGTGTCTAAAAGACTCAGTGGTCTATAAGAGGTGTCCTCCCGGCCGCTTCTTTTTTTTTGGTTTTTCAATTAGTACGAGATTTGCTTTTTTTCACTGCCAGCTAAAACTCCCTGAACCAGACACTGGTTGTACATCTTCAAGAGCAGCTCAGGCCGTTGCAACGCGACTATCCTGAGCACCTCTGCGGGAATGCCATCGAATCCCGGTAGCCCTACCGGTCTTAAGAAACGAAGTTGTCGCGATAAGTTCGCCTTCTGTGAAAGGAGGTATCTCGTCTGCCGGTATTTCCGTCGATTCTGCCTGTGGTCTGATGTGATGTGTGGGAAACAGCCCATTGATTACTTTTTCCATCTTTTCTGCTTCCATAGTTCCCGTGCGTTTCATTTCGCACATCTTTCGTGTAACGATCGCATATCCATCGTCAAATGGGTCTTTCTCTACGTCGTCGATGATCTTTGCCCAGCAGCGACGCTTACTCTCTTTTCTTGCGTCTCTGAGATTTTTCGTGATTCATCCTGTCTTACAAACAAGCCCCGAGCTTCAGGTCTTCTCTGCTTCCAGGTTCTTTGAGCTTTTTGTTTAGCGTGAAAATTTTGTTACCTGAGTTCCGCAATTTCCTCTTTCTATTAGTAAACTGGTTTCTTCTGGTGGCTGGTTGAGACCCTGGGCATAGTCGTTTCGCAGAACTTATTTATCAATTTAGTAGTTCTCTCTACTAATGGCTCTGCTCTTTCGCGTCCACCTAATTCGTGTAGGATCCCGTTGGATTGGAGGTTCGCACTTTGAATTAAGTCCACGAGTGTTTTTCGGTGTATGTATGTAATTCTTATCTGATTCTCATCCGATTCACATCTGACGATGGCCACATATTATTTTGTTAAATTTTAATTAATATTTGTTTCTTACTAATCTTACAAATCCTCACAAACTCCTTACAAACCTAAATCAAGATCTGACAAAACAACATTCGACTTCCGTAAGATGAGAATCAAATAAGGCTCGCTTGACTCTCATCTGAAATTACATTTGATTCTCATCTGATTC
This sequence comes from Nasonia vitripennis, assembly GCF_009193385.2. Classification (NCBI taxonomy): domain Eukaryota; kingdom Metazoa; phylum Arthropoda; class Insecta; order Hymenoptera; family Pteromalidae; genus Nasonia; species Nasonia vitripennis. The sequence goes on from NW_022279600.1 coordinate 1,959,128, forward strand.
TCATCTGAGGTTTTTTAATAGGGATACGAGTTGCACATACTATTTTCGTATGAGTGCGAGGTATAATTCATTTTGGCGCACGCATTTTTACTTATTTGAAACTTATAGTAAAATTAATTTATAACTTTATTGTATAAAATCTACAATATGTTAGATAAACATATTAGTACTTTTGAATAATTTGTTTTCTTTTATTATTAGTGCGTACATTAGCAAAAATAATGTAACAATTCTGGTCACTTTGGCCGAATTTATGAGCAGGATCACCTCCTATCATACTGGAAAACAGACGCACCTTTCATCAACGGACATGACATTATCACGGCCACTCTTGACATACATATTTCACGCTACTTACCTAACACATAATCTTACAGAAACTATAAAGGAATCAGCGCCAAAAAGCTAAGGGACTTTCTTAGCGCATGTGACTGGTCATCCCTCACTTCCTCATCACTCGACGAATGCATAACTACGCTTAATGCTAACCTTATGAACGCCATTAATTATCTCGCCCCATTTCGGACTGTGACATCAAGACAGAAGCGTCACCCGTGATTCACTACGGCTCTTCGTGAGCTCGTATCTGGAAGGGATAGACTTTACAGGAGTTTCAAGCCCTCTAGGCTCAATTCAGATCTCCGCATCTATAGACTAGCTAAAGACGATGCTCACAGACAGGTCGAGGAAGCCAGGCTGAATTATTATTAACGAAAATTGGAATTTCTACCTCCAAGGCTCCCTCACCATCTCGTTTCTCCACAGACGAACACAACAAGCATTTCAGCTCGATCTCCACCCTACTGAAAAAGCTTCAGTAAAAATCAGATGATTTCCAGGAGATTTTCAAGGGAAAAGCGTACCAATTTCATACCAAGGCACGGTGACTGTATATAAATTCAAGATGGCCACTTATTCGGCTGCTCTGTTGCTGTAACGTAATTCCAACATTGCGTCAAAAAGATGTCCTTAATGCGATATTTTGCACGAGTAACTATTACTTTAGGATAAAAGGAAGAACGGTAAAGAGCGATTTTTTTCTAAAGTACGCGGTTCTGTTGTATTTATTGTTTAATCGGGATTTTGCCACCTGACCGCAGCGCCACTTGGCCCCTTAATATTGGTGAAAGTAAAAGTTCGATCCGGACTACGACCACCGAAAAATTCATGGAGATACTTTTTTGTAGTGCAAAAGTTCCTGTATGGGTCCCAGAATGGCAGAGACCCTGTATCTTTGGCTAAAAATGAAGGTATCCATAAATTTGTGCTGAAATGTTAAAATTCATATTTAAAGCCTGTGGCAAAGCTTATGAATTGCTTGGAGCATTCCTAAAAAGATCACAGAGATAGCAAACATCAAAATAAAGAAAGTCACCATAGGAGAAAATTGTTCCTTAATGTCCATCATTGACTAAAAATTCAAAGCTTAGTGATACATTTTTTCAATACATGTTTGCTTATAGAAATAAATTGCGTCACTTGGATCATCGCCAAAAAGTCATAGAACTTGATTTTATTGTTACAAATATTTCTACTGAAGTCGAGAAATCGTAAATATATTATATCACTTATAAAAGTTAACTTAATTATCCACTGTCTTTGAAAAATTATGATCGTGTGTATCATTTATGTTATAATTTTTTGCAAGATAACAAATATATATATATATATATATATATATGACTTTAAGGGTATTTTTATTGAAACGGTAAGAAAATTTGTCAATAAAAGTATATCCATGTCTATAGTGAAAAATGCATCCCTGAGGAGCTATGAATTAATTAATTTGTGCTAAAAACCCGAAAATTGCCAAAATTTCCATCTTGGGCTTCCTACCCTTTTGGTAAAAAGTAATTTAAAAATCTAAAATAATTCAGGTGCATATTTGTGTGTGTGTGTGATAAAAACATATAAACTAATTCAAACCGAAGATTCAAAAGTCACTCGAAAAAAGGAAAAAAAAGTCGAACAAAATTCTACAGGGATAAAAATAAACCCGTAATTTACAGACATAAATAAAAGAATACAATTCAGGAATATTAATAAATTTTAATGATCATATTAGAGGAAAATTTTGAGATGGAAATAGGTCATGTAACGCAAAAACCAAAAAATCGAAATAGATAGACTGATTGAAGTCTTTGCAAAAGACAAATACGATGTAGGCACAGTTAAAGAATATGAAGCACGTATCGACCTAATAATTGACAAATATTGTTGTCAAAGACCTTACAAATGCACTGCAGAAGACAAAAAAGAAATAGAAGAACAAATATCAAAATTATTACGTAGAAAATTGTTAGAAGTATCCTATAGTCCATTTGCAGCACCTGTAACCTTGGCATTTAAAAAAGAAGAGAACAGAAAATCCAGATTATGTGTGAATTTTACAGATCTAAACAAAATAGTGCTACACCAAGCTCAACCATTTCCACGAATCGGAGACCTAATGTTGAAAACAAGAAATTGCAAATTTTTCTCAACACTAGATATAAACTCAGCATTTTGGTAAATTCCTCTAAGAATCGAAGATAGGAGTAAAATAGCATTTGTAACACAGGACGGACATTTCCAATGGACCTGCTTACCTTTTGGACTTATACGTCACCAACCATTTTTCAGAGAATACTAAGTAATGTACTAAGGAAGTACAAACTCACTAGCTTTACTGTTAATTACATAGATGATATTCTAATATATTCAAAATCCTTTGCTGTATAAATAGACCATCTAAAATATCAATAAAAAAAGGAGGTTTTAGATTGAAATTCACAAAATGCACGTTTGCACTAGACTCAGTAAAAAAAATACTTTGGCCACATAATACAAAACAACTCAGTGAGACCAATGAAACACAACTTAATAGCAATAAAAGAATTCCCGGTACCAACAACACAAAACAATAACAGGCAGTTTCTAGGAAAAGTTAATTTTTACTATGAGTAACATTTGATATTGCATTTTTGCACTTTTGACCTTACAAAATGGCTTTAAAGTCAGCAAAGCATAATCACATTTTAAGTCAATTATTCTCTTAATGTTTATTACAATAACAAAATGATAATTCTACGAAAAAATTGAAAGGAAAACAATCTTAGGCTGATACTTCTTATTTGACCTTGAATTGACCTTCACAAGGTCACTAAGGCAAACTTGAAATGTCATTTCCGACGTAATTTTTTCCGCTGCTCCGTATTCCGAGGTCAAAAATAGGGGTTCCCGTTAAAAAATACAATGACCTTCAAATGACCTTGAAAATCGAGTTCAAGGTCAAAGGTGTTGGTATCATTAGATGGCCCCTTTTGCTCCCTTCAACTTTTGTCAAGGTCATCTTTCGACATCAGTAAAATAAAACCAGACAAACAGCTGTTTAGCAGATTTTTTGTTATTTGACCTTGAATTGACCTTATCAAAGTCACCAAAGCAAACTTAAAATATCCCTTGCGACGTAATTTTTTCCGCTCTATCCGATTCCAAGGTCTAAAATAGAGGTTCCTATTTAAAAAAATCACAATTACCCTCTAATGACCTTGAAAATCGAGTTCAAGGTCATAGGTGTTTGTGTCATTCGATGGCCCCCTTTACCTCCTTCAACTTTTGTTAAGGCCATTTTTCGTTAAAATTAGTTTTTCCATGGTTTTTGTCGTGGTCGGATTAAAATCAAACACCCTGTATATTAGGGTGTATCGAAAATTTAAACTGTTAATAAAACAACTTTAATAGCAAAAAAAAGTTAGTATTTGATGAAAAAAGGTCGTACGTTCAAGGAGGGCGCGATAGATTAAAATCTTCCTGTCTGTATAGAGCGATCAATTTTGCAATACGTTTAAAAAAGGTCACGCCATCTTCGCGTGTTAGCCAAATTTTTAATTATTGATATTTTTAACTCAAATTTTTCACTTTTCTTCGTTTTTTTTTACAGGCTTGAATTCTTCTTTCCCACTCATTTTTTATCAATCAAGACTAAAACTAAAATTGATATTTCTCCGCTTTTTAAGAGAAACAATTTCATTTTAAGCTTAATTTTAAAAAGCAGGTTCACTTAGGAACATTTTGATTACAATTAAATCTTGAAGTAGGAACGGGGATGTCTATCCAAACAGACACCCTCTGTGTCTGGTGCCAATTCTGGGGTGAGGTTCAAACGATGGGGTGGCAATATTGAAAATGTTTAAAGGATAGGCTTATGTCATTTCTACCGTCCAGGCAGTTGGATAAAGCCTTTGATTATTGTCACAAACGCAAATGTCTGGAAACGCGAGCTTGTGATACAAGTCAGCGATAAGAGTCTGCCAAGCCGTACTACAATGCACCGCTGCGGATGCATCGTAGACGTTAGCTCCGTGATTAGAGCACAGGCCTCTGGCTCTCGGGTCCGCGATTTCGAGTCCCGTCGTCTACTGTTTTCCCTTTCGACTCCGTCTCCTTTTTGTCCGTTACATTATAAACAAGAAGAAAAAGAAGAAGAAGAAGAAAATGTACACTTGTAGCGTTTAATGTTTACTGCGCATACGCTTGCCCGTTCAAGGACTTAAGAAGTGGGAAAGTCTGCACGCCGCAAAAAATTTTTTATTAAATTGAATATTTTCAACAACATTAAGTTTGTTTGAGAAGAAAGTATAATTTTTTATCAATTCAAAAATAAATTCCTTTTCAAATGCAATACGTAATTTGAGTAGTTTCTACATGAGTGCAAAGATTTATAAACAAATTTACAACATATTAAAGAATTATCAAAACTCGACAAATACTAATAAAATTCAATTCAATACCACGACATCTCGGACCACAAATAAATTTATCAACTTTGACGAAACTAGTCAGAGCGTTTCAATATATTATAAGTTTAAAATTGTTCGTGATTAGTATCCCTTATATTTATAACATTTTTCTTTAACTTTTACTTGATATAATTTTAGTCCTGCAATTCAGGTCGTCTGCTTATTTATACCTTTTACAGCTTTGCAAACAAATCGCTCCTTACACCAAAATAATGATTAAAATTTTGCACTAACAAAAATATAAAAGTGGTGCAACCACCTATAATGTAGCAGAAGCTAAATATTATCGTCATAGAAATTTGTTTCAGAGACTAGCCAAGTATTCAAGCTAGTATGATTTTCATTTTTGTTTAATTTAAGTAAAAACTTGAAAGAAGAAAAAAATATGCTTTTAAAATAAATTATGTTATACATTGGTATGAATTCAAATATACATTCTTGAAGGTAAGTTTCATAATATAAATAAAGAAATATAATGTTTATAAATATTATTCTAGCTAAAAATTTTAAAGTGAACGAGATAATAGTATATTTTTTTTTATAGTACATTAAATATTGAAAGATATTAAAAGCATTATTTTATTTTGAAAGTATTCGTTCTTTATTTTTTATGTTGTTTCATATCGTTTCATATCGTTTGAAATATAAGTAGTACATTATTTCACACATAAAAAAGCTTTTGTCCAAGACACCATTCAGAAAAATTAGAAAAACGTCTTGTAAAATTATTTTTTGCATACGTTGTTCTTACTGTTTATTAAATTTTTAATTTATCATTTTTCGACAATAATTGCACAAATTAAAAAATTTTTTTTGTTGAAATTGTTAAGTGTATTTATGACCATTACGTTTTTTCACCGTGTCTTAATTTTTGTTATAGTTTTTCTAAATTGTTCACTTTTATTATTTTTAAAATGATGATATCAGAATTTTTGCAGTTGTAATAAAATATAATATATAATATAATATTATAATACTTAATTCATTAAATAATTTATTCTTTTGATTACAGAAATACACTTTGAAAGTCTTTTTTTGTATTGTAAACCGGCAGTTTTTTTCTTGAATGCAATGTTGATAATAAACAAAATTTGATAATATGGAGAGGAGTTCCAATATCTATAATATTATAATAGTTTTACTAAATTTATCAAAGTTAGACAATATTTGAACAAATGTAAAAATTTCTTTGTAACAAATGTATTACAAGCGTATTTAAACTTTTTGCTTATACTATTATATTATGGAGTATCAGCAAATTTTAAAACATTTATTTAATAATATCAATTTCTGAAATTTTGTACGTATATTTGATCTCAAACAAGTGATACTTTCGTAAATTTTGAGCTATTTTTGATAAAAATTAGATAAGATATAGCAAATAATTTATTTTAAACCCGTAAAATTCATCTTACTTACTAAAGTTCCTTGCACACTTGACTTTGACAAAAAAATAAAAATATACGTTGTACAATTTTAGATTATTAAAACAAGAGTAACTTTATCACAATCGAATACTTACAGTAGATTGTTTCAATATTTAATGTTACTAAAAATTAATACTTCATTTTCATTTAATGTAAACCAAAAAAATAAAGAAACATTCATTAATGTAAACCCTGGCAGAAAAATCCATAGCTTTTATTTTTTATTTTTACTGTTTTATTTTGTACTTGTATTTAGATTGTAGTAAAATTTGAATATTTATGATAAATCCTAACAAAAAGTGTACCATTTCGTAGAAACATGTAAAAAATATTGTAAAAAACTATTTCTTTCCTCAAAATTTGGAAAATTTACCATAACATGCATTGAAATACATATTGTGACAGGCGGAATAGCCCATATAACAGCTAGTCGGTACGAGTAAATGAGTTTTGCGTCGTTGGCTTAGTGGTAGTGCCTTGAGATCTCGGGGACGTCGGGTCAAATCCCCCTCGTCGATTTACTTTTTTTGCAATTTAGTTCTCGAAAACCCGTTACAATATATGAATTAAAAATAACAAAATTATATTTAAAAAATTATAAAATAAAAGAAAAAAGCAGTGAATGTTGTCACCAGGGATCTAATATATTAATTTTATGCAAGTCAGAAAAATAGCTTGAAATAATTTTTAGAATTTTGCAAATAAAACATTTAAAATATTCTGCTTATACAGGTAATAAATAAATTATAAGTACTTTATATTCAATTACTTTTCAGCTCTCTAAAATAGATGTACTATAGTAGAATCAAGTTTGATTAGTATTTACGAACGATTTTTTAACTTAGAAAATGACAAATATATTGAATTTGTCACAACAAAGTATATGTTGTCAGTTATTTGGCGAACCAAAGCGATTTGGAGATTTATTACCATCTTATGAGGACGTAATAAAGAATTACTTATATCACAGACTTGAGATTAAAAAAGGAACAAATTGCAATATAGAACCTTCTTTTCTAAAGATTTCGAAAATAGTTATAAATGATTTACTAGATTTGTATAAAAAGGTTATTTGTATAAAATTCCAACAGTCACTTATCAACGCGTATTACAAATGTTAACAACATATCATAAAAAGTATATAGCTATGAAATCAAATATGAGAACAGCTAACAGTAGCGAACACATGAAAAAGAAAGTCCTTGAGTTTAAAGATCATGCTCATAATACACATTTTGATATATCTGCTTGTAAATGTTTAACAATTGATAAGTGTTTATGTCCTTCAAATATGAAAGTACCTGTCGAAGTACAGCTATTTTTAGTTGACCAAAGAAGTGCAAGACACATGAGTGTTGATAGACGACAAATTAATCAAAATTCTCTAAACATAGAAGTGAGGAAAAGAAGCAGACCCCGATCTCCTATTAATACGATCTTATCTGACGAAAGTTATATTCAAGAAAGTGATAATGTGGATAGCTTTGATGATTCAGTCCGTAGTGTTTGTACGCAAACACCGCCGTTTCTGAAACTATCTAGAACAATTCAAAATAGAATAAATCTTTCGAACACTGTATTAACAAGACAAAGATATAATGTTTCAGCAAGAGCTACGGCAGCGATAGCTACATCAGTACTTATGGATTACAAAATAGTTGAAAAAAATGATATATCACAAGCAATTGATAAATCTACGATAATGCGAGAAACAAAAAGAGTTGAAAAGACTGTTTTAACACAATATAAAGTGGCAGATGCAATCTCGGTTATAGGCGTTTACTTCGATGGTCGACGAGATAAAATGCTTGATCAAGAAAAAAAAGGCAACAAATTTTATCGAAAAGTTGTGACGGAAGATCACTATTCATTAGTACTGGAACCTGATTCCCACTTCCTTGGTGACATCACTCTTTCTTCTGGAAACGCTATTACTATTTGCAATACTTTATATGATTATTTGTTCAAACATTCTCCTTGTATACTTGCTGACTTTACTGTTATTAGGTGCAATGGTACACTGGTGAGTTAACACTGGTGTTAATGGTGGTGCAATACGTTGTCTCGAAGAAAAGCTAAACCGTCCATCGCAGTGGGTCATCTGATTACTTCATTTTAATGAGTTACCATTTAGACATCTTTTTGAAAAAATCGATGGTTTGGCAACAGGTCCACAAATGTTTACTGGTATAATAGGTAAGAAGCTAAAAGAATGTGAAAATCTACCAATCGACTCATTTCAAAAAATTTGTGTAAATATTAATTTGCCAATAAGTGATTACAAAATACTAAGTAAAGACCAACAGTATCTCTATCTTTGCTACAACGCTATAAAGTCAGGAGTCTGTTCACAGGATCTTGCAAATCGAAATCCTGGGCCCCTTAATTTATCTCGGTGGTTAACTACTACAAATCGAGTGTTAAGACTGTACATGGCAACTGAGTCACGAACTTCTAAATTAATTTACATAGTTACCTACGCAATGAAAGTCTACATACCATTTTGGTTTCAGGTTAAAAATCAATCATCTATTAAAGATGGAGCCAAAAATTTCTATACTTTTATACAAAATACAAGATATTTGCCACAAAAATACCTTAATATAATTGAACCAGTAATTGAGCGAAATGCTTATTTCGCTCACCCGGAAAATATACTTCTTAGTATGTTATTTGATGATGATTATATCGTTCGTGTAAGATCAGTTCAGATAATCCTTGATGCAAGAAAACGACAAACAAATAATACTGTACGCCGTTTTCGACCTCCTTGTATTCAATTTAGTGCATCAAGTTACGTCGATATGATAGACTGGAACAGCGAAATTATTACTTCTTCGCCAGCATTATCACACATATCATCAAGTAATTTGAAGGAATCAAACAATTTATCAAAATTGGACTTCTCAAGACTTCCAAGCCACACTCAAGCCGTTGAACGAATGGTAAAAGTTGTAACAGAAGCATCTTCAAAAGTTTGCGGAGAGGAAAATAGAAATGGTTTCATTTTATTAACATTGCATTCAAGAAAAAAACTGCCGGTTTACAATACAAAAAAAAGACTTTCAAAGTGTATTTCTGTAATCAAAAGAATAAATTATTTAATGAATTAATAAAAACACTTACTTAAAAAAACTACACATTTTTACAGATGAAGAGCATTTTCTTATTTAGATTCCCTTTAAAATAGTTTCTGACAAAGATTAGAAAATAAGTAGCTAGTTTTAAAATCAAATGAAAATAAGTTAGGTACGCATATTTGGAAACTTTAAATGAATAAGGTTAGTAAAAATTTTGTTTGTACAATTTAAGTTGTATCTCAATCAGAAGAAGATACAGTGCACCAAAGCAGTAGACGAATACATTTATCGAGTGGAGATCCGAAAGCATTAATTGTGTTTTATTTAAATTTAAATCATGGACATTTAGAAAGTGACAGGGTCGGTCGCACACGACTGCTGAACACATAATCCGAGTCAGAAAAAGACATCACCCCCTTGTTACATGCTGTGTTTATTTCAACTAGCGAATGAATAACCTTTTCTGCACACGGTAAACAAATTAGAAATTTAAGACTTTACAGTCTTAATTTTCAAGATTTTCAAAATTTTGAACATTGTTTATTATTTTTTAACAAATTTTAACTTTTTTTAAAAACAATTATTAACAATTTTTAACATAATTTGCAAAATATGAAAACGGGAAGTTTGAATACTCGAAATTCATGTAGATAAACTTCTATGCACAATCAGTGTTTTATCTACCACCATTCTTCGTACAGAATGTGAACCTTTTACGTTGGTTTTATAGAAAATAACCAGACAGAAATGAGATCTTGATTTTAGAAAACAGCAAAAAACGCAATTTTCGCCAAAATAACCAATTTTCAGCTCTTGCGACTTTTTTATTTATGATCGATTTTAACCAATTTTTCGTGGACTGGTATATATTTTTTTAATCAAACTCTTCTACTCTTGTTGTTAAAAATTGTTGACAATTAAAATTTTTGTACTAGTGTCGAAAATAAGCAAAAATTGAATAAAACGCAACGTTAATTTGGGGTTATGATGCAGCTTAGCAACGATAAATGTCACACGGTAATCGAAAGCCTGGAAAAAAACGAAAAAAAGTGTAAAATTTGAGTTAAAAATATCAACAATTAAAAATTTGGCTAACACGCGAAGATAGCGTGACCTTTTGTAAACGTATTTTTTGCGTACAGTAAATTTGCAAAATTGATCGCTCTATACAGACAGGAAAATTTTAATCTATCGCGCCCTCCTTGAGTGTGCAACCTTTTTTCATCAAATACTAACTTTTTTGCTATTAAAGTTGTTTTCTTAACAGTTTAAATTTTCGATACACCCTTATATATATATATATATTGTAACGAGCGAACGCGAATTCGTATTTCGCGCGCTCGTCGCGTCGCGCGACCATTTCATGCGTGAGGGCGACGTTGCCAGTTCGGCGGTACTCGGGAAGCGCGCGCGACATCAGCGCGCTAGACAGATAGGAAAAAGCGCGACTATAGTAAGGACGTGTGGGAGACTTTCACCGGTAGGTCACCCGCGTTTACCCGTGCGACTGAGACGAGAGAGAACAGTGACGGCCCGAGACCACCTGCTGGAAGAGCGCACCCGAGCCACCTTCACTTAGAGCATCCGGGGTACCCCAGCACGTCATTGCTTCAGCCGAGAGGGACGCCTCCCGGCCATCAAAGGACTTTTCCCCGTCGGCGGCCGACGGACACGCGGCGACCGAGAACCACACGGGCGCGTCGAAACTGTAAGTTCGTCACGTTAGCTATTGCGCGATTTATAAACAACCGAATCGCCTGCAGGCGCCGAGGCCGAGGCTCGCTGCCACCGAGTCGTCGGCCCGTCTCCAGTCCGAGCCGCGAGTGCGAACTCGTCCTCTCGCGACGCGCGATATATTGTACCAACATCTTGAAGAATATAGCCATCTTTCAATTGTACACGAATGCATGAGTATTTATTCCGTATTCCCGTTGCGTCCTTCAGACGAACCCGTAGAGTAAAGCTGGTTACATCGCGGCGCGGCTACAGAGCGCGCGCCTGGCCGGAGACTCTATACGCGAAGAAAGCGCGGCGAGCTTCGTACGCCGCGCAGTTGTACACCGAGGCAACCCGGCTGCATAGTACGGAGTCGGCATTGCACCGACGGCTAACGTCCGTCGCCGACTTCAGCATCATCGAGGGATAGCCATGCGGAGATAAAAAGGAGTGAGTAATCCCCCTCGTTGACGCGACAGCATCTTCGCGGCTGTCGCGCTAAAGCCCAGTTGCCCCGTGACAATACATACACACACACACACACACACACACACTAAGAACATAAACATGTGTGCACATTCGGTAAATCTCTAAAATGTAAAAAATAATAATTTTGAAAAAGTTTTTGACAATATAAAGCTTTAGTAAAAGGGACAAAAACGTCCATTTGCGCTCCTCTTAATTTTTTTTTCTTTTTCTTTTTTCCCCCCTAGGGGCGAAAATGACCATTTTCGCTCCTCTTGATTTCCGATTCTCCGATTATTGTAGGCTCGTTCTACCTATATAGGGAGCGAAAATAGATTAATTTATACATGTATTGTGATAAGGGACTCTCGCTTTACTTTTTGTGTGACGTTCGGAAAACCCCATTTTCGGTTCACTTTATAGGCGCCGAAAATGGTCTTTTTTATGCAGATGTTATGAAAAAGTTTTTGAAGTTCTTTTTGAATAATTATTTCAAAATCGCAAACGCGAACAATCTAGCATTATAACTATTATAATATAAATAATAATAATAATAATAATAATAATAATAGTAATGTTTTAAAAGTTAATTCAATTATAGCAAATATGAATCCAAAACATAATATTTTAAAGTAATAAAAGGTTACATGATTTTTATCTAAAAATCATCTACTAATCAAATGCGAAAAAATTGGGTTTTTGAAATAAGAGATCACATGCTTTTTACCTGAAAATTATCTGCTAATCAAATACGAAAAAGGAACGCTTTTTCCTTGAAAATTACCTGGAAATCATCTGATTTTCACTAAAGCTTTTTCAGTAGAGAATTGATCCGCTTGCTCCTGTTGTTGAGGATTATCTTTACATCCTAGAAAGTATAGACCTCCGTGAACATTGCAAGTTTAGCACTATAACGGAATCGGATGTGTTGGCTGCGCACTTCGACACTCAGGCCAGGGAGAGTGATGGCATCCCACAAGTCGTTATTTTAAAAAAGCACTGCCGGTTCTCGCTCATTTACTAAGTTGAATCTTTAGCCTGTCCTTGAGTGAGTCCTGCTTCCCTTCCGCCTGGAAATTGTCGCTTGTGCGCGTACTCAACAAAGTCAGTTCACCAACAGCCCTGACTGACTATCGTCCGATTTCACTTCTCTGCTTTCTCTCCAAGGCCCTAGAGTGGCTGGTGCACAGGCAAGTCTTGGAGTATCTTGAATCAAGGCTCTTGCTCGACAACCTGCAAACAGGCTTTCGCACTGGCCATAGCACTCAGTCCGGCCTAATTAAGCTAATTGATGATGCCAGGGTCGGGATAAACAGAAAGAAAATTACACTTCTTCTTCTTGATTTTAGCAAGGCGTTTGACACTGTATGTCACGTCAGGCTCCTGAGAAAGCTATCCACTTTCGGCTTCTCAAAGCAGGTCATCCGTTGGTTTGCCTCCTATCACACTGGGAGAGAGTAGGCCATCGTTGGTGACAATAGCGAACGTTCCTCACCTCGGCATCTTAACATCAGTGTCCCGCAGGGTTCTGTTTTGGGTCCCTTACTGTTTGCAATGTACATCAACGACATCGGTATCTGCCTCGATTCCGATGTCTCCCATCTTATCTATGCGGATGATGCTTGCCTTTTTTACTCTAGTTATCGTGTCATGTAGAAAAACGACTTTTTTCAGTTTTTGATATTTTCCTCTGGATCTGCTCCATGAAATGTATTAAACTCAGTTCGTGAAATGCGTCTAAAATCTCCATGAAAAAAACGCATATACGGGACTGACAATCTAATTTATTACAAATTATTAAAAAAATGTAGTCCAGGTGGATTAAATCTATTATACATATGGAAGGCTCAGCAGTCACATGGGTATTAAAACATAACATATTTGGCTAGCAGAACGACACCTAATTGGACGAACAAACCACAAAGAACGAACATTCATTTAAACATGCAAGCTTGCAAATAATAAAATTGTCGGATGGATCCTACACATTCAACAATATAACATCGAATAGCATATAAAAGTAGACACGCTATCAAGAATGCAACCATGATGAAAATAACCAGGGACAACTTAATCTGAAAACTCAACCAAGATACCATCAAATAAGGGACAAATGGACAAATCTAACTAAGAGAAAACATACAGAATTGTCAAGGACATATCTAGATCATGCAAATTATGTCAAGAAACTAAGACACACGAAACAGAGGAAAGACATTCCTTAAAACATCATCAGAGAAATAGTAGCACTCGACCTATATGGACCATTACCCATCTCAGCACTAAGGAAAAAATATGTAATAGTATTAATGGATCTATTTTCTGAATTTGTATAACTTATAGCAAGAAAAACTATAACAGCATCAACAATGCAAAAATATAGAATGAAAATTCATAAAAATATACGGGGCATCAAGAAAATTCCTAACAGACTAAGGCAGACAATTCGTAAGCAACCATTGGATAAAACTAAGCCCTAAATACCAAATGGGACCCCACAACAACAACGCTATACAACCCACAATCTAACCCTGTCGAAAGAATAAAATAAGAATCATACACTCCAACAACAAAAAAAGACTTATAATATATGAAATTAGAGACCAAGTACTAAAGAAAGCACACAAACAGATTTGCTTGCTTTGAAAGGGTTTTATTATTATAAAAAAATCTTTATTTAAAACAAAATTATTACCTTTATCAGAACTTTATTGTATATTTAACTAGGAATGAAAGCGCGCTTCGCGCGCTCTTGATTCTATCTGTCTAATAACACTGGTAGAAAATCTACCATATAAGTGTTGGGCAGCACACTAACGTCTGCTAATATTTTATAAGCATGTAACATGTTACTAAATCCCTCAAAACTATTTTTAAATAAATATATTAATAATGTTCAATGTCGTCATGATTAGTTTGAATAGTGAATTTGAAGAAAAGTTCAGTATAAGAGTCAGTGGGATTGTCTATCATTATAATGCCATTTATTTGCATTATAAAAAAGCTATATAACTGAAATTTTACACAGATACTTACTATGCTACCTAGAAAACATGTAACCTACATGATTATGATTTAACTGTTTTCATTCATATTTTCAAATCGAGGTCCATATGAATTTTTAATTTAGCGTATCAAATTTTGCTTGTAGACAGTTACACAGAAACTACCATCTCTAGCACATTGTATTTCTGGTTTTCAGTGTATTTTTACATGAAGAAAGTGATAAGTATTTTAGCTTTTTTGTCAAGGCATTAATTAGAATTTTTACTTTTAACAGTTGTGAGAGATTTTGAGACTGATACCTGTTTCTCCATTTTTGCATTTTTTCTCATTCGATTTTAACAGTTGTGAGAGATTTTGAGACTGATACCTGTTTCTCCATTTTTGCATTTTTTCTCATTCGAAAACTAACAGGTCTACTATCAGGTCAGAATAAATGCTAAAATAGAAAAACAGGTATCGGTCTCAAAACCTCTCACAACTATTAAAAGTCAAAATTCTAATTACCTAATACCTTGAGAAAAAAGCCAAAACATTTATCACTTTCTCCATGTAAAAATATGCTAGAAACCAGAAATACAATGTGCTAGAGATAGTATTTTCTGCGTAACTATAAGTAAAATTTGACCTGCTCAATTAAAAAATTCGCATGAGCCTGGATGTGAAAATATGAACGAAAACAGTTAAATCAGAATCATCTAGGTTACATATTTCTAGGTAACATAGGAAGTGGCAGTGTCATATTTTAGTTGTCTAGTAGCCTTTTTACAATTCAAAGAGCATTGTATAATGATAGACTTAAACTTACTGACTCGGATACTGAACTTTTCTTTAAATTCACCTCTCAAACCTCACCGAGGGCGACTTTGGGCACAGAGACACAGTATATCTACAAACTCTTTATTCTTTTAATTGAACTTCTCACTGACATTAAAAAAAATAAATAAATAATATTCACACACTTTATTACTACTTCAATATCTTGCTAGTTATATTACATATATTTTATCCGTTATCAAGGTTTCCACATTTCATTTTAAACACCTCAAACATTTCTACCAGGGTTATGAGTTATGACTGTTTTGAGGGTTATGGAGTTTAAAGCGCGGTTCTGATCACGTTGCCTAGGCAACCAACCAGCAACCAATCAGAATCACGTATTAAATGCTTCACAACAAAGGCCATCATTTTTTTAAGAGAGGATTCTTAATTTAATAATTTGAATTTGATAATTAACGAATAAATTTTAATCGTCAATTGAATATTTTTTCATTGAGAATTAAAATTTAATTCTCAATTGACTTTTGTTGAATAAGGAATTTAATTTCCAAGCAATGTATTATGTATGAAGGGCGTGAAGTGGACTTTATTACATCAAGAGCAGAGTTAGAGTACGAGTCGAGGTGAGGGCATTTACGAGCTGCAGACAAGTATTGCAATTACAGGAAACCAAAAAGTTCACTTAGCCCTTAGTGCACACCATAATTTATGAAACGCACGGACGTATTTTTAACTTAAATTTATTCAAATGCGGGGAAAAAGTCTTTTTTTGACTGCATTTCCACTTTTTATTACATCTTTGTCTATTGAACCTTGATCGTTTGATTGTCAATGGACTAATTTCCATTTCTGTAACACTGTTTCATATAATTCTGCTGTTAAAATTATCATCGTAAAAATCTTTAATTTTTTAAGTAGTTTCTGTAGACTTTGCAACAAAACGAGTTAAAAGTACAAAAGATTTTATTTAATTTTTGTCTTTTAAGCCATTCTGGTATGTCTTTACAAGGGACGAAAGTAGGCTTTTTTAATCGAGAATGATTGGATTGAGCATGAATGCATGTCGTGCCGTCTTGTATATCCTGCTATATATAATTAGTGCATCAAAGGTTCTTTTACATCTGACATAACATACAAAACGAGAATACTACACTTTGTATTGTTCATTTTGATGTTTACAAAAAAAGATATAGATGTGATATATAGCGGGACGATAGTATTTTGCAGTAGGGTGAAAATCACAACTAATATGTCGCGAGTCAAGAGGGTGGCAAGACGTTGAATAAGACGCCTAACGAAGTAGACCTCGTGTTTGATAAATATAAATTAGTTCGTGACTACAAAAATAAAATTATTAAATATGGCCTTTCAAACTACTTTTTAAGAAAATTCTTTATTTAAATAATTGCTATGAATTAATAGCAATTATTTTTTTAACAATTATTAATATAGGTCTTATTACTAGTTTGCAAAAAAAGTGATGATAATTTGTCGTTTGCACGTTAAATTAACCCATTAAAAACCAGGCAAAATCTGGCAGAGATATCGAGAAACGAACTGCACCATCCTTTGCATAACCAAAAAAAAAGTACCCGTGTTTTTTCTTTTGTCGATTACAATTGTTTATAAAAAATTATTTTAACAAATTATCAAAAATTTCGAAACTTTGCAAAACTGAATGCGGATATCGATACTACGGGCAGAAACATGAAAAAAACCTTTTTAACGTTTTTTTGTCAGAGTTCAATTAGTTAGTGTAAAATACCTATAAACAATCGCACTCTGGGAATGGGGCATTGACCATGCCAAATACCATGCAAAACCTGGCAAAGATATCGAGAAACGAACTGCGCCATCCTTTGCATAACCAAAAATAAAAGTACCCGTGTTTTTTTTTGTTGGTTAGAATTGTTTGTAACAAATTATTTAAACAAATAACCCAAAATGTCGTAATTTTTCAAAACTGAATGCGGATATCGATTCTACGGGCCAAAACACGAAAAAAACCTATGTAACGTTTTCTTTTCAGAGTTCAATTTGTTAGTGTAAAATAAGGATAAACAATCGTGCGCAAAGTAGTAAAAGTTTCAATTAATTTCCGAGTTATCAACCCAATTATGGCTCATTGCCGTGATCTTCTTTGTGTTTCTTGCAAAGAGGTTTCCAACATTTCGTACAGAAGTATTCAGTTCTTGTCAAAAACGTACTTATTCCGCATTTTTTCATACTTCCTTGTTTTATGATGTGTTCTGAAAGATGATTTACCCGCGGAAAGTTTATTCTCGTTTTACACTAACAAATTAAATTCTGACAAAAGGACGTAAAATAGATTTTTGTCGCGTTTTTGCCCGTAGAATCGATATCCGCTATTTTTAGTAATTTGTATAAATAATTTTTTATAAATAATTGTAATCGACAAAAGAAAAATTACAAGTACTTATTTGTGTAATGCAAAGGATGGCGCAGTTCGTTTCTCGATATCCCTGCCAGGTTTTGCATGGTATTTAGCATGGTCAATGCCCCCTTCCCAGAGTGCGATTGTTTATAGGTATTTTACACTAATAAATTGAACTCTGACAAAAAAACGTTAAATAGGTTTTTTTCATGTTTCTGCCAGTAGAATCGATATCCGCATTCAGTTTTGCAAAATTCCGAAATTTTTGATAATTTGTTTAAATAATTTTTTATAAACGATTGTAATCGTCAAAAGAAAAAACACGGGTACTTTTTTTTTGGTTATGCAAAGGATGGCGCAGTTCGTTTCTCAATATCTCTGCCAGATTTTGCCTAGTTTTTAATGGGTTAATCCTTAATAACAGTTGAAATAGAAATTCACAATATAGAAACATAGCATGTAATTTTCAACGCACAATCATTTTATTTTATTTGTTGTAGGTAATGGAATCAACAGCAGTAATAAAAAAGATCAAGTTTCAAGTAAAGCGGATATTGATGGGCTTGTTGGAATATCTGATCCATTTACAGAAATTACCGTAAAAGAAATCACAGCCCTTGGTTTTCCAAGAAATCAAGTTATTTTTGAGCTTCGCAGATTTAATGGAGACAAAGTTCAAGCAATCGCAGCTTTGTTCGCGGAATCCCTTAAATTTTGATAGTTTTTAGTATACAAACACTTTTGATTTAATCTTTGTTTTTTTACTATTTGTGTATGATTCTAATAATTTCTAATTTTATGTGATAGTATTTAAAATACAAACAATTATATTTTTTGTTTTTTAACGAAGTTTAATGTCTTAGTATCGAATTCATCTGATTGGAGAATGTCGGAAAAGATATCGAATCACCCAAACATTGGTTTTCAACTTAAGAGACGAAGTACGATAAGCTAATTTATAAGGAATCCAAAGAAAACTAACTGGAAGGGCTGTAGAGCGCAACTAAATACAAAGATCAGTAGTTTCCCTGCTTCATACAAAATTTCAGAGTATATCGATCACTGGTGCAAGATTCTAAGGGGCATAGTTATCTATACTTTCGATAACAATTTTGAACTTAGGTTAATTTGGTTATTTTAGTGACTACAAAGGTTGGTATTCCTAACTAAACCAAGCAAAGCGCAACATAGTCGCAAAGGATTTAAGACCAATCAGTATAAATCTGTATTTACTCAAAATGAGTAAAAATTTTTGAGCATCATCAAAATACAACTTTTTAATATTTTTCACTATATTTAAGAAGTACGAACTTTGTCCACGAAAAAATTATAATTCTGACTATATTTGAAGAGTCGCAATTTAATTTGGACACTATTGTTTTTAACCAGATAAGATGAGTTGAACAAGTAATGCCACTCAAAGGGAAAGGGGATGCGACAAATAACGGAAAAAAATTCTTCTTACGTACAGTAGCAATAATAATATGATCTAAATCATTATTATATTAAGCATAAACACTTTTTCTCCGGTACTCCGGTCCATCAGGGTCGCACTATCTATATTTATTTATTTTATTAGTATTGGAGTGACCTCTTTGTAATTCGCATCTCACTTGAACCTCTTTTACAGTGCGTTTACTAATGTAATTATACATTATATTATATTATACATTGTATTGAGCATGAACACTTTTTCTTCGGTTCTCCGGTCCTTCAGGGTCACACTATCTATATTTCATAATTTTATTAGTATTAGAGTGACCTCTATGTATTATATTATATTATATTAAGCATGAACACTTTTTCTCCGGTTCTCCGGTCCTCCAGGGTCACACTATCTATATTTCTTAATTTATCAGAATTAGAGTGACGTATTTGTAATTCGCATCTCATTTGAACCTCTTTTACAGTGCGTTTACATATGTAATTATATATTATATTAAACATTCGATTATATTGTACTAGGGGGGGGGGGGTCCTCTCTGCTCGCTTCGCTCGCTAACCTCCAAGTGAAAATTTTGAGTGATAATCGAAATTTACT
The DNA here is from genome assembly GCF_009193385.2 of Nasonia vitripennis. Taxonomy (NCBI): domain Eukaryota; kingdom Metazoa; phylum Arthropoda; class Insecta; order Hymenoptera; family Pteromalidae; genus Nasonia; species Nasonia vitripennis. The sequence continues at coordinate 1,978,816 of NW_022279600.1, forward strand.
ATGTAATTTGAAAATTAAGCTATAATGTTGAAAAAAATTTAAATATAATGTCAAAATTCAAGCTCACAACTATTATATACAATTTTTTTAATATTTTAAATTTTTTTAAATTTGTATCATTAACTTCAACTTAATCAGTATCTCCATCTGTAACTGCATATTTGAATTACTTATACCTTTATTTTGATGTCGGACTCATACCTAATTCTGATTTTTATTAGCTATTACGCCTTATAATATTTGTATCCGGCTTTATCGCTATCTTTATCTCTGACTTTACCTTGATATCACTGAGTCTAATTTGATTTAAGTTCATTTATATTACTATTTTTATTCCTGACTCCATATTTTTCTCTGCCTCTATCACTGATCATATCGCTATCATTATCTATATCACCATCTCTATTCTTTAATTAATATTAATCTGAATTTAAATTATTTTTATGTCTAAATCTATCCAGATCATCGATTTCTATCCTAAATTTTATTCATATCTATCCTTTTATTAATCCTCTATCTCTATTTTAAACTTTAACTATGTATCTACTTCTTTATTAGTATTTTACTTCTTCGTTCATCTCTCTGACTATCCATTAACAACTCCAAAATCTATCTTCTTCTCTTTCTCTTTTCTTATAAAAATTATAAATTATATTTAAAACTAATTTTCGTGGAACAAAATTCTATATTTTACGCGAGTATCTCGCGCTCTCCCACTCTTTATTCAAATGCTCCAGGTCAGCTGAGCTCACAGCAGCATCACACCAGCAGCGCCACGAGCCAGCGAGCTGCAGCAGCCGAAGCAGCGTTAGAGCGGGGAGAGTGCGAAACACACTTGTATATCTGTATATATTGAGTGGCCAGCGCAGCGGCGCGAGAGAAGGAGTTCGATGTAGCAGCCGCGCAGCTCGCATTATTTTATAAGTGTGTAAATGATTTTTTTATATAAGTGTGAATGAGTGTGTGCAAGTATGAATGGGAGAGTTTTTCCGGCGGCTCGATTCCCACTCTCTGCGTGGCCAATAAAAGGACCCGCACAACCCGTTCTAGCTCACTAGCCGAAGCGCAACTTAAGCGCCAGCGCAACTAAAGCGCCTAGTCCCTGCTCTTGAGCAAATTACGCCTTGAGCAGGTAAAAAAGACTTAGAATATTTATGAATATTTCTTGAACTTATAAAATTTCTGTATCTCAAATACTTATAAACTTGTCGAGTCAAAACTGATAACGCAACTAACGCGTATCAGTCTTGAACTTAGAATTATTTCGAATCGTTTATATACTTAGAAAAATCGTGATCTAAAGCCAATTACGTAGAAGTTAAGCGTACTGTATTTCAAATATATTGTATAATCAAAGCGAACATACAAAAATTTCTGTTATAAAGAATATTAGCAATTTACGCAATATTCTATCTAAAAAGAATATTGATTGAATATATTTTGTTATTAAAAAGAAATAACATACTATTATTATTGAAATGACTTTCCACTACCTGGTATCCCGGACCTCTCTTATATTATAAAAATTCAATATATAATCAAATCTTTATTTGTGATCTGCTGTCAAAATTCAGACGCAGATCAGTAAATGATCATTGCTCTTCTCAAAAATTAAAATCTTCTACGCGCACAAGGCCAAGAAGAGTCGTGATCGTCTCACTTTATCCTTCTCTTATACTTTATATCTAAATTTCATATTTTACACTTATAATCTACATCAACTCTGTTCCTATCTTTATCGCTATCTCTACTTTTATCTCTGAGTCTTTCACGAATGCCATCGTTATCCCGAATTCTTATTGTATTTCTATCTTGAGCTTTTCATTTAATCCTTTCGCTTTATCATTCCTATTTCTTTCTCTATCTTTCTGTTCATAGATTGCATCTTCATTCTCGATTTTGTTTCATACCTATGTTGATCTCTGTCGCGATTTCTATTTCTGCTTGCTATACATTTTCAAACTAATTTGTCGTTCAGGGATAATAACTTATTATGTAGATCTACATTTTTATAGCTTTTAGCGACTTACCTGTATCTATATCTTGAACTTTGTCTATCTACTTCTGTATCAGTCCTCTTTTTCATACGTATTTCTAATGTTATGGTTATTTCTGACTACATCTAAATCCCTATACATTTATCTACGACTCTGGACCTATCACGAATTTTATCGTTATCCTGATTTATGTCTTTATCTCCTTATTCTCAGATTTCCCATCTATCTCCGATCTTCGTCATTACGTTTTTTTTTTTTTAAGTATTTGTCAGAATCGACATCTCTACCCATATTCGTGTCTTTACCCATATTCCCGTCCTCCCTTTTTCTTTATAGTGAATTCTATTCTCATCTTTAATATAATCCTAACATTTCTAGCTTGAACTTCATCTATATTGAAATCTATATTTTAATTGTAAATTCCAATTTTCGTCTTTATTCCTTTATTTTCTATTTCTTTTTGACACCCGGTCAATTGCCTGTATGTTTTTTAAAACTTTCTATGTGGATCTACACGGAGAATTTCTGATCGTAGCTGTACCTACAACGTCATAAGTACAGAAGCGCAATGCTCTTCGTAGAGAGGGACCGTAGCGCTCAGTGCCAGGTACAGCAGTTGCCCCTGTATATGGCAGCTACGGACATTGATGGCAGGGAACGCTGCGGCCCGTAAAGGGACGCTGCGGACTAATAAGAGTTGATGCGTACAGGTCGAGTTACTGACTGTCACTAAGAAACAAACAGCACCGTTCCCTGAGACTGCGCTGCGTACCCTGTAAAACAGGAACTGCAGCCGTATCTTGAACGTAAGAGATGCTGTGTCCTAGCTCTATCTTTATTGCTACCCAAACCTCTTATTGATCTAAATTATCTCTATCTGTAACCTAAACTTTTACGCGCACCTTCAGAAGTATGGACGCCTTTTGTATTTCTTACTTTATAAGGACGCCTTTTGTATTTCTTACTTTATAAGGACGCCTTCTGTATTTTATACTTTATCCCTATTATTCATCTCTATCTCTACTTTTATCTCTATGTCTATCATGAAAGTTATGGATATCCCGAAATCTGATTGTAATTCCATCTCAATCTGATTCTTTTTCTTCATCTTTAATTATTTTCTTTATCACCGTCTTGATCTCGAATTGCATATCTATCTTTCTTTTCAGGTTTCATCTCTATTTCCGATCTCTGTATCAGTCTTTCTAAAATGTTTCATTTAAATCGACAGTTCTACAAATTATTGCATTTTAATTGTTTGTATGTCTGTCGCGATCTCTATCTTTGCTAGCTTTCTATTCTTTCTCTTGTTCAACATTTGTCTATATCTTGAATTCTATTTTCATTTACTCATCCAACCCTATTCTATCTGCAAATTGCATACATGTTTCACGAAAATATTCTACAAGATGTCGATTCGAGCTACACTGAAAAATATAGGCGCGTCTGCTGTCCTCTGCTGGTCACTGTAGGCTTTCTTCGCAGGGGGACTGATGTCCTTTCGTGTTGGGACGTATTGTGCCCCCTTGGGCATAATAGCGCTCCCGCCGCTGTGCCGCAGCTTGCAACCCACCTGGAAATATTAGCGGGGCTGCCACGCTAAAAGAGATGGCTCCTCTGTGGTCGGCTCTAGGCCGTCGCGGGTGCGCACGATTTACCTCACTTGGGTAATGATGCTGCCGTTTGCGCATGCGCGTACAATATTAAACGTAGATGCAATCTGTCATTCACCTTGTGTAAGTGTGTGTAACCTTGTCTGTTCGGTCTGTTCGCTGACGTGGCACATGCGTACTGCGCGCTCGAGCCACGGCTGTCATGTGCTTCCATAACCCCGAAATCTAATCTGACATACGCATGTTCAATTAATGAAATTTTGCTGTATAAAGTGTATAATTTATCGATGTACCGTTTATTCATGGATAATATAACGTGGTAAATGCGTTATTTGTTGCGTTAGTAAAATTCAACTGAAGTTATTTGCAATTTAAAAATATCAGTAACTACCGGCCAACCAAGTTAATTTTCGGCTAGCGTGTCAGCGTCCCATTACATGCCACAGTGGTGCCACTGTGGCAGCTATGCTCAGCCCCTAGATGGCGGTAGTGCAAATACTCCTGGCCCACGGCAGCGCCATCTCCTATTTCCAGTCGGGAAATAGAACCTCAAATTTCAACACAAGTCGTTAATGAGAGTACTACGGTCCACATGGGAGCATGTGCTTTACCGATAAGGGGCACCAGGGGTTCGATTTAAGTAAACAATGTATCCTAAAAATATTGAAAAACAACAAACGATTGTCTACTTTTAGCGTTGCACAAGCCCATTTTCTGCAAGTATTCTTTTGTTTTGCAAGATATCGCTAGGTTCAATCGGAACTCTGAGCCTGAAACCTGTCGCGTCACACAGATCCATAAGCAGGCCATCCTGGTGAGCCTATCTTTTTTAGTGTAGAGTAAATGCGAGAGAGTAGGTGAGATGGAGTAAATTAGGGGTAAAATTGAGGGGGAGAATTCTTGAACCGGCGGCGGCATAACTTTTTTTATAATATAAAGAGATTATATTATATATGCATTATATTAAGCATAAACACCTTTCTCTGGTTCTCCGGTCCTTCAGGGTCACACTATCTATATTTCATAAATTTATTAGTATTTGTTACAGATAAAACTGGTTGTTTTATCTTTATTTTTATGCGAGTTTGCCTCCTTAACACACTCTACAGATGTCCAAGGGGGAATCTGATCAGGATTCGTGTCCCCGCCTGCAATCGTTTTCCTTTCCTTTTCATGGTATTCCAAATTAATAATTGAAAAGCTTACCTTGCTTTTATTAGTTGAAGACGTTCCTAGATGGCTTACTCTTCCTTCTTATATTTTCCTCATTTCTTATTTTGGAAACTTGGAGTGAGTGGTTTTAAATTTAAAATAACAAAAGGCCAAATGGACCAACTGATTATGTATTTTCTTCTAAAGAAATTTTGTACACATGTGAGTGAATCTCTTAAATTGAATCTTGGGAATAAGCGCTATTAAATTTAACTAAAATGAATCTAAATTTCTGAATCTGATCAAAATTCTAAGTGTCCACCGGCTTCTGCGTCCGATCTCGGAGTGAGAGAGTAGCGTGGCTTGAGGGCGCTCGGAAGTGGTTCCGGACCTCCCACGCCGCCGCCAGCTTACTTCCCCTCAGCCGTGTTACAATGTCGACGCTTGTTGCACTCATTAGGCTTTACAGGGCCTAGCAACTAGTTGCGCGCTTAAACTGCAACGTAACTCCGCACGTGCGCCTCTAGCCGTCGACGGGGAAGTTGTTTGTATTAGCGATATTCTTGGCCACTTGATACTTTTGTGGCCTTAAGTCTCGCTGTACCTTCATACGTGTGGAACTTTGTCGAAGCCACACTTGAAATTATTATTTCAAATGTGGATTCAGAAAGTTGTCACGTAACATCCTCCCTCCCTTGAGAGCGTTTCTCGTTCCCGAGAAACTATCATGATACCGCTGATTTGGAGTACGTGGTCCCGTAAGTGGAAAAAAGAGAAGAAAATTTTTATTTATTTTGGATCAGTAAAAAAAGAATATGTGTCAGAACGATTTAGTTCACTGGGAAGGTTAAAGGGTCCTAGTTTTCTTTGATTACACAGCCCCACAAAACAATTGAAATTATTTTCTCCGATATCTGAGGAGGTGCACTTTATGTTTTTGGGGTTGCTGAATCCGAATCCGGGGTCCGTTTAACCCCATCAAGTCTGGGTCAAGGGCATCTGAAGGTCAAATTGCGGAATGACTATTAAAAAATCTAGAAAATTTTATATATATGTTTTCAGGGTCGCGAAATCTGAATCCGGGGTTCTCTTGACCTTGAAGTGTCAGAATCAAGGTCAAATAAAGGTCAAAACCCTAAAATTTGATGATATGATAATTTTGACCCGGGATTCTTGAAGAGCAGAAAATTTTACGTTCGAATATGTTTTGACTTTTTTTTAGATGAGACCTTTGTAGGTCACGTGATGGCCATCCAAAATCAAATCCATTTTCCAGCTTTTGGCTGTAAATTGAGATCTTGGGTCTTTGATGAGTTGATATTTTTCGGATCGTTGATCACGATTCTGGTATTCATTTGAGCCTATTACGTCGTAATATAACGATATAATATTTTCTTACTCCGGATTCTGAAAGAGCGAAAAATTTAATCCGTGTGTTTGCATCCAGGGCACCTCCCCGTAGTGACGGCGGGCAACGGAGTTGTCCCGATATCCGGCAAAGTCCCTGGAACAGTTCGCCGGAAAATATATATTTTAATATATATTTTTCCGGCCATGTGGTGGTGTGTACGAACCACAAACATAACAGAAATGATATGAGCTTTATACTCTGGTGAGGCAAAGGTAGCCACCTCAACAGAGCTGCGGTCACTGGATGACGACGCCTGCGGGCCCGCTTTCCCACCCTGACGAGCCACCGATACTGGGGTTCCATCCCCTTCATCTTAAATTTTTCCGTTGCGTTTGCCATGACGGCATACGCGACTTGTTCCAGGGACTTTGCCGGATAGCGGGACAACTCCGTTGCCCGCTATATTACGACGTGATTGGCTCAAATGAATACCAGAATCGTGATCAACGACCTGAAAAATATCAACTCATCAAAGACCCAAGACCTCAATTTACAGCCAAAAGCTGGAAAATGGATTTGATTTTGGATGGCCATCACGTGACCTACAAAGGTCTCATCTAAAAAAAAGTCAAAACATATGCGGACGTAAAATTTTCTGCTCTTCAAGAATCCAGGGTCAAAATGATCATATCATCAAATTTTATAGTTTTGACCTTTATTTGACCTTGATTCTGACACTTCAAGTTCAAGAGAACCCTAGTTTCAGATTTAGCGATCCCGAAAACATATATATAAAATTTTCCAGATTTTTTAATAGTCATTCCGCAATTTGACCTTCAGATGCCCTTGACCCTGACGTGATGGGGTTAAACAGACCCCGGATTCGGATTCAGCAACCCCAAAAACATAAAGTGCACCTCCTCAGATATCGGAGAAAATAATTTCAATTGTTTTGTGGGCTGTGTTATTGTTATTTTTGTTGTTATCTAGTATATTTATTGAAGTGTCCAGTCAATTGTGTTGTTTCTCTTCTCTTTTAGATAATGTACCTGATACCTAATGAATATTGCTCAGCACATGATCTATGTTTGTTTTATCATTTGCTCAATGCTTTTGCTAATGGTTTTCTTATGCCATTAACGTGTGATTTTATTGTTTCACACCCACTCTTAGTGTGTTTTGTTGAAGGGATTTTAACCACAGAAACACCTCTGACGAGACTTCTGCATATGTGTTTTTATTTTATTGCTGTGATTTTAGATATTTTATTTCTATGTTTGGGGTGGGTGGGTTGTGGTGATCGGCGAATCGTTCTGTTCTCTTTTTATCATTTATGGATATCAGACATGCATTTTAACTATGTTATTCCACTTACTTTTGTTGATGTGGTCCGTAATCCTACATAATGTCTGTTACGTTCCAAGTTGTTAGTCCAATTTTGTTAGTCGTCTTCCTGCGCTAACTAATTGGCTTATATCTAATTACTTCATTTTGTTAGTATTTAGTGTTATGTTTTATATTCTATTTATAAGGATACATAAGGGTTGCAATTAAAAAAAACTTGGTGTAATGTAGAAGTATAAAAATATATTATTTGTATGGACCCCTATTTTTTGGTGCCAGATTACAAAGAGAATGTAATACAAAATTTTATAAAAAAAGTAATTGTGCTAATTGTGCATATCTGCAAAGGCTCATCTTGTCTTCTTCTTCTTCGTTGGTTGTTTCGTTGTCTTTCTTTAGCTATAGTGTTTCTGGTTCGCCGATTGGTACAGGGTTTTGGTCCATTCTTGCAGTTAGTAGACTTGTTTCGCCATGTACTTGTGGTAGTTCTTCTAGGTCGATTTCTTCTATTACAATTACATAAGGTGTTGACGACTGGTCCCTGTTGTCTGATCGTCTTCTGTGGACATGTTTTCTTCTTCTGGATTTTTTTGGAGCCCAGTGCAGTGCTTTTTGTGAGCATCCATATACTGGTACTATATGTACTTGTCGCATTCCTTGTGGTGTTTTAATGCTTCTCCATTTTGAATTTTACATACGAACTCGTTGTCCTCTTTTTTTCTGTAATCTGTAATTTTGCCGCAGATGCTGTTTTTTTTTTCTGTATTCTGTTTCGTCCCTTTTGAGGTGCCGTGGCGCTGCTCAATTTTGTTTGAATTTCTCATTGCAATAATCTATCGCTTTCTTGGAATCTTCTGTGTTAAAGTACTGCACGAAGGCTAGGTACTTTCTGAGTGGCGTATTGCCTCTTGTGCAGTACAAATGTTACGTGGTCCAATGGACCAAATACAGCGAATATCCTTCCAAAAAGTCCATGCCCAAAGGTACCTGGGTGCAGAAACGCAGTCCTGCTGTGTCATCTAGTGGTCCCGTTATTTTTTCTAGCATTGGTATTGTCTTTTTAATTGGTAGCACTTGTGTTTTTGGTGATAATGCTGGTGTTGATGGCGTCGCGAATAACGGTGGTCGAAGTGCTGGTGGTATTAGTGGAAGGACCAGTGGTAAATCTATTGGTGCTGCTGGTATTGTTTGGGCAATTGGGTATTGTTCTGCAGGGTATCATTATTCCACATTTCATTCCCATTATTAAGGCTATGATGCTTACTATCATGATTAGTTGGAAAGTTAGACCGCTATACAGGAGGATGTTTGTGTTATATTCGCATCTTTTATGTTCTTTTAATTCACTTAGCTTTTCTATCATTTGTTTTAAGGTTTTGGCTTGGTTAAAACCAGATTTAGGTCCAATTATTTCGATGCTTTTGGGTGCATTGTGATCAGGATTCTGGTCTCTTTCTTTGAGAATGGGGTGCATGTCATGTATTTTTAGATCGATTTCGGGTTAATATAAATATGTGGTCCGACTGAATTTGGTTTCTTGTCCAAATATCATGCTGTCCGTGGTTCTTCTAATACACGTTGTGAGAGTCTTATTATTCCGACTTTGTCCAATTTTACTTTTATGTCTCTTTGATCTGTGTATGAAATTCGTATTTGTTCCGGGTTGACAGTTGAATATAGCCATGATTGACCATTTTCTAAATATTCCCATTGGGTTTTTGCACTGATTCCATATCTTTGTCCATGTCACAAGTCTTTAATATTTCTGTGTTGGAATTTAACAGCATCGTTACTTCGCAGTCCTTTAATGTAGGTATGCTCTCAAATGGGCCAAGTGTTGGACAAATGAGAGCGTAGTGCGTTTTTGTACATTAGATTGTGGGTTCTGCATCGAATTTAACGTATTTTTTTTTTAATTAGAATTTATTGCTATGTATTTGTGCGAGGGTTTCACAAAGACTATCTCTGTTGTTTGATTTTGTTTATTTTGCTGCACTGTCACTGAGTGCATTCTATATATCTGATATGTTTCTCTATCCACGAGTAGGATATGTACCACGGCAATCGTTCTTCCATCTTGATGGATCGCGTCAACTTCTAATATTTTGATTATTTCTTCTATCCTCAGATGCTCTGTGAGTATGGCAATATCCAGGTTTCCGCTGGTCCTCTTTACATCCGGCATGATTTGATATAGCATGCTTGTTGTTATAAGTTCCGGGTGAATTTTTCTTTCCTCCAGATTTCTGAGTATCTTTAAGATCTCGTTACTTTTCATTAGAGGGTTCAGCGTTGATTTAAGGCGTCTTACGTACACTGTTATTTCTACTAGATGTTTTAGTTCATCGTCTTCTTAACATTTTGTTTATTGCCTTAGTCATGAACGCTTCGAATAATTGGAGTACTTTTTGATGGTTTTTGGTTATGTTGTATAATTCTTCAACTTGCGCTGAGACTATATGCGCATTTTGGTCCATAATTTGCACGATTTTCGTATCTATGTTCTTCTTGTTGATGTTGTCTACGTCGTCAGTAGTGACTAAACCAAATAGGCTTTTGCTTATTGAGCCTGCTATTACTAAAGATGCAATTCTCTTTATTTGGATACTTCTGGGGTTCCTCACTGCTGGATATGATTGGTGTGCCATTATTTCGATAGTTTCGTTTATTTGCTTTTGCGCCTCTTTGAGAGTGTGATCCTTTAATTTCATGAGATCTAGACCCAATGCATGTTTGTATTGTGTTTCTTCGATTCTCGTCAAACAGCTGTTATAGACGGCCTTGTATGATTGCAATGGTGGGTGTATCTGCATGAATTCGTCTACGTCAATGTAGATCTGAATTTTCCAGTCGGCTCTTCTTATTTTCATGACGTTTACTTTCTCGAAGTAGATGCCAGAATTCAGGTCCAACAGGTCCATTTGATATGGGGATTGGCTCCGGGCCGTTATTATTATGTTAAAAATTATTAGTAAAAGTTTGTTTGTTTTATTCATCCTGAAAGTTTTGATATGAGTTAATATAAGTTTATGAAAATTTTATAAATATTTTATTTACATTTTATATATATTTATATGCGATTGATTAATCAGAATTGGTATCAGAGTCGTCCTCTCCATGTTTTAATTTACCAATATGCTTTCAAATTCTTTTACCATTGGGATATTCTAAAATTACATTTTTCCTGCTAATAAATTCAATAATTTTCAAGGGTTTATTTCTATAACCATTAAACTTTCCTGTTCGAGGTTCAGTAATGAGTCTAGCATAACCTCCCACTTTTCCTTTGAATTTCCTAATCTTTTTGTCGTAAATTTGTTTTGATTTATGTTTGAATGTTGAAAATGAAATTTCAACATTCTTCCTGGCGTGTGCAGGAGGTCCCACCATGCGCTTTCGTCGGTTTCCAATTTTTATTACTTTCTTTCCCAAGCTCCTTTTTCTTAAGGACATGTGTTTTTCCCCACTTTCTTTCCTAGTCTTAGGTGCTCGATTTCTCTGATTTTTCTGGCTCCTCCTCGAGATGCAGGCTGTTCTGTCATCAGTCTGTCGAATGCTTTAGTAATGTGCAGTTAGTTTGTTCGTGTCTGTTACAGTTATTTATTCCGACTTTCAACAAAATGTGTGAGGTAAGAGAATTTAAATATTTTTATTATTTTTATATGGTGCTCTACTACGTTTTATTTCATTATTTTGTTTATTGTTATTGATTTTTCTTTAGGTGATTGATGTTATTAAACCGATTGAAGTAAGTGATTTACCTTGGGAGCCTTGTCATAATTTGGACTGAGGCTTGTGTGGTGTTTGTTTTCATTACGAGATGAGCCCTTCTCGGATCATGGTTAAGCGTATTAATTATGGTGTCATCTCGGTTCGTAAATATTGTTGTTTTCTTTTTTTAGTTTGACTAGTGTTTATTTTGACGCGTTTTTATGTTATTTTTCTAGTATCGTTACCCTATGCTTCAATGTGCTGTGAGTCTGGACCTAATCCGGGACTGTTTCATATTATGTCATGTCAAGGTGGACGAATTTCCTGGCTCTATTCACCAATGTGCTGTTTGCCGGTTAAGCTTTGCCTCTGTCCCTCCTTTAATGCAGTGGGAAACTGAAGGGGTATGTATTGTTTTTTTTGTGTTTATTCTCGTTTTGTATTATATAATTTATACGAAGTCTAACTGTTGTCGTTTTCTTTTGCAGGTTTGGATTCCTGTCCCCCCGATGTGTTTCGATCTAAAAATATAGATATCCGATATTTTTTTCAAGATTTCTTCGTAAACGGAAGTGTTTATTGATTATTATTTTCTATAGGCAAAGGAATATTTACGATATAATTGTATATAGTTTGTAAGGATGATATTTTTAAATAAGTGATTGTGAATTACATATATGCGTTTTTCTTTATTAATGTTGAGATCAAACGTGTTACTAATACATATATATATATATGTTTTTCTAAATATTGAGATCAAGGTTGTTAATAATACATACATATACGTTTTTCTTTATTAATATTGAGATCAAGAATCCTGATTAATCATTATTTATTGATATAATTGTTATTATTTTTTTATTTATTTATTTACTTATTTTTTTATTTATTTATTTTTTTTAAAGGGTTTCTAATAGTTCATTAATATATTTCCATATTTCGTCCGATAGTTCGGTTAATAGTGGATTAGAATCTATTTCGTTTACAGCATTTCCTAAAGATTCTATTGATATTTCTTCCGTCATTGCATTTGTTAATTCTTGTATCATTTCTTCTTCTGTCAAGTTAGTTTGTAAGATAGGAATATCGTTAATTTCCGGTGGCATCTCATTTCTCAAGGCTTCAATTATTACTTTGTTCATTTCTGCAAATGTTGATTGTGGTTCTGGCTCTCTTGCGCACTTTCTTTTCTTTAATGGTTTATCTTTTTCCTCCGTCATGTCATTTGTTAATTCTAGCATCCTTTCTTCTTTTGTTAAGGGAGATCGTAATACAGGAGTATTGCTGGCTTCTAGTGGCGCCATTTCTTTCATGACTTTGGCTATTTCTGTGTTCACTTCTGCAAATGTTGATTGTTTTTTTGGCGTTCTTGCGCTCTTTCTTTTCTTTAGTGGTTTATTTTTTTCTTCCGTCTCGCGATTATCTATGGGCGGTTCTAGTATGGGTGTCTTTTTACTCGTTTTGCTTCTTTTCTTTTTTTGTTGGTTGGTTGTTGTGCTGTTTTATTAATTTTTATTGGTATATTGGGTGCCCTGAGTTCTGGATATTCATCGGTCATTGTACCTTGTGATTTTATTTACTTCGGTGTTTCCTTAGCTTTTTTTTTGATTTGTTGAATATTATATCCAGCTGTCTGACCTCTGCTATTTTCTTAGCATTCGGGTTTGCTTGTAATGTCAATCTTGTTTCTTCCCATTCTTTGATTTCTTCTAGAGTGAATCTCTTTTTGCATTCCATGCATTTCGTGGCGGGTTTCTTTGGACTGTTTTTAAATGATATGTTTCTCACAAATATCGATCCTGTCGGTGATTTTCGTACGCAATCTTTGCAAATTTCTTTTTTGTACAACCTTTGATACAGAATTGTTTTGCGTAAATTGTCTGTCATATTAGCTTGTTGGTGCATCTTCCGCACGCGGATGCTGGTCTTGAAGTTACTAATGGAATTAGGCAGCTTCCACAGATGAGTATCGGGTCCGTAGGTATTCCAATCGTGTGTAGCTCAGTTACGGTGTTTATTGTCTCTCCTCTTTCATAGAAGGATGACATAAAACAAATGCTGCAGAGTGATAATCTTCGTATTTTTCCTACGTAGAAGCAGGTAACTCCCTCTCTCAATCTGATACAGGTTGATTGCAGCAAGGTGTTGTAAACCTCTGGATATTGGCTCGGGATGACTCCGTCGAATGGCGTATTGTCCTCCTGCATGATTATCCTATATTTATTTGTTTGTTGGTTATTTTATTTTTTATCACACCGTATTCTATGTTATTTTCTGCCCTTCTTATTTTTATTATGCATTGGTTAATTTTGACACACCGTATATAATTTTTTTTTATAAGATTGATTATTCACGCAATATATATATATATATATATATATATATATATATATATATAGTGAACATTTCACACGATAAATATAGTATTCATTATTTTTTCTTCACACAACAATTTTTTTTTTATTTATTTACTTTTGTTAGTATATATACTCCACACAATTATTATTTATTACTTGTGATATATATTTTCTTATATATCATTATACGGAATCCGGTCTTTCGTTTGGATAATTCGGAATTTCCGTGTATGAAGGTTCTCTCGGGCACGTTGGAGTTATGTATGCAGGTTCGATACTCTTGTTTATTTTAATCTCCTTTTCTTTCTTTTTACTGGCTTTGTTACTTTCTTTATTCTTTTGTTGTTGACCTAAATGTAACAGTAGTTGTGTGACAGAATTCCAAATAGCTCCGAGTAAATGTATTGAAAATCCGTATAAATTATATATCGCATACCCATGTATTATAGTATCGATAAGCAATTTAATGAGTCTACAAAGCATAATTACTCCGATTAGTCCCGCACTTGCGGTTCCAAATGCCAAAAAACTTGACCACATCCGATCCCATGTATTTCTTGCTATTACTTCGATAGCTTGTTCGTCGAACATATTTGTTATCGTAATTCCTTCTTGGTTTAATTGTTTGCCCGACATTCCTAATGCTATTTTGTTTAGTACAGTTGGTTTTTCAATTGGAAATAGCATCATGTCACGGAGTCTATTCAAATCTTTTTCTCCGTAGAGTCCCCCTATAGCTAGAGTTTCCGGGCTCATATACCTTCATGCAGGTTTCGACTGCGGTTTAAGCGTTTCGGACTCTTCCCCCACAATTGGCATAGGTAACATTTTATACCATTAGCTATCTATTTTAAACATTGCAGGTATTCTGCTGTCACACGTTATTTGCGTACCGGTTCTTACAAGTATACGGGTTCTAGGAGCTAGGAAGAGCTCCTCTTCTCCGCGCCGCACTGGGAGCTGCTCATAACACTTAGTCGTGTTTCTAATTTTGACCTCCACGCGTAGACATTTTAACAGATGTACCGCCTCTCCGGCCATCACGCCTATATAACCGTTCGACTCCATGAGTCTGTATCCGAACTCATCCGGTGATATGGTTGCGATCGAAATTGCGTTTTCAAGTACTTTTCGTTCAAGTTCGCAGTTTTGTTGTAAAATTTTATAATACATTTCTTGAAACTGTCCCCTCATGTATTTCCCTATGTATAAAAATTTTGAATTGACGTATGCAAAAATGTCTAAGTTGGTTGTGCTTATAGGTGACTTTTAATTAATTCTCCTGAATGTGTATTTTCTAACACGAATAATTTCGGATGTTCGGTTCCAAAAAATATGTATCCGCATTTGTGCAACTCGGTCGTTTTCCATAAAGCAAATGTTATATTTTCGGATTCTAAAGAGTACATGATCTTGTTAGCTTCTTCGTCATGGATTTTATTTAGATAGCCCTCATAAAGTACCGAATATTTATTAAGTCCACAAAAGTCATCCGGAACGTTAACCCAAAATACATGCGCTCCGTCATAGTCTACACATTGTCGATCGGTAAAGGTGCAACGCACACCTGTTTTTAATATGATTTTATTTGAGTTTAAATGTATCGGTGTTGAATAATCTTGAAGCGAAATTTCAAGCCAACCTGCGACGTATACATCGTCCCATCGTCCGTACGGATCGGAATATGATCCCCCCGTGCATTGACCCTCACTGTTACTTCTTCCGGTAAAAACCACGTGTGTACTATTTCCCCGAAGTCCTATCATCCTCGTTTCCCCTATCTGAAAATACCCGGTTTGTTGCATTACGTCGCATTCGCGCTGAGTTAATTCTTTATAGTAACTTATTTCGCCCGCTGCTACTCGTGACGCATGTGAGTGCATACCGCAATGTGTGATTACGCGTGTTATTTTGACTGAACATTTATATACATGAGTTGACGAATATTCGTTAAGTTGTAGTAATTGAGCGTAAGTTCGCGTGACGTTAACAGTTGGTTTCTTTATGTCACAATCTCCGATATCTAGTAATGATATTGTTGTTAGATTCGAAAGATGATCTCCACAATCGTAACCGTACAATCCGTTTACGGTATCAAAGGTGCTTAAAAGCAAGAAGGGCAGCCAGGGTATGACCATCTGCAAAGAAACGAAATACGATCTTTCAAGATTCCGTTTTACACTCTCGATTATTTATTTGGATACATATTTTTTTTATACAGGGTATATACTTTTTTATATGCGAATATATATATATATATATATATATATATATATATATATATATATATATATATATATATATATATCTTTCTCAAAAATCCTTTTACACACAAAAACAACTCATGTGATATTGCATACGTGAATATATATATATATATATATATATATATATATATACAGGGTGACCCAATTTAAACGGGCACCGCTCATAACTCGTCAGGGACAGCCACAATCGAAAAAATGGTAGAGACCAAAGTTGTAGGATATCGAAGGGGCAACCCGATGGTGACCTTGGATTTGACTTTGAACGCGTTTTTCAAGGTCATTTGAAGGTCAACTTTGGTTTTTTAAATAGGAACCCCATTCTTTTATTGCGGGAATGGAAAGAGCGGTAAATTTTACGTTCAGAATGGTATGTTCGGTTGCGGCACTGAAGGTCATCGCAAGGTCATGCAGCCAGAATGAAACCCCGCCTACGTAATTCCTCTAGCAACGCCAAATTAAAAAAAAGTGGTAGAGACCAAAGTTGTTGTATAGGGGGGGGGGGGGAGAATTGTGACCTCGAATTTGAGCCAGTCCTACAAGGTCATTTCAAGGTCAAATTATTTTTTTTTTCAAACAGCACCCACTTTTTCGACTCCGGATCCTGAAAGCGTGTAAAATGTTGCACTTTAAACGAAGTAGTAAATTTAAAATAGAAGAAAAGATTTTAATCATTTAGCGTACCATTTCCTGCGTTTTGTCATCATTATAAAACTTGATGTCCAGGACCCACGACGAGGACGTAGTAGGGTGGATTTTCAGGTCCCATTTTGATCCGGCCGATGAAGGCAAGACGTGAAGACACCGGCCGATTAAGGCAAGAATCATAGCCCGGCCGATGAAGGCAAGACGTGAAGACACCGGCAGATGAAGGCAAGACCATGAAAAAATCACTTTATAAATAGAGTTTAAGCTTTACCTAATTAAGTGTTCAAAAATCCCTCCATGATGTCTAATACATAGTTGAATTCTTCGCTCAAAGCTTCCAACAGTCGACAGAAGCACATGCCTTGGTATGCCTCTGCAAGTATTAATGATTCTTTGCATCATATTTTCTCTAGTAGTAGGGGCGTCCGCATACACGCTGTTTTTCAAAAAGCCCCATAAATAAAAATCTGGGCTCGTGAGATCTGGGGATCGTGGAGGCCACTCAACATGATCTTCACCACGTCCAATACCTATCCATCTATTACGGTATGTTTGATTTAAAAAATCTTGAACATCTAAACTTCTATGCGCAGGTGCACCATCATGTTGAAGCCACATACGCATTCTGGTTTGTATATTAACATCTTCTAACAGATTTGGTAATTCATTTGTCAGAAAATGGAGGTATCTATCTCTGTTAACATTACCGTCAAAAAAGTAAGGCCCAATTAGATAGCCATTAACAATACCACACCATACTACAAGACTCCATTGATGTTGGTGATCGACTGCACGGGTCCAATGAGGATTTTCAATGGACCAATAGTGGGAATTGTGTCGGTTTAGTTGACCTGCATTATGGAAAGTGGCTTCATCGGAAAACATGACGTACCTGAAAAAATGTGGATCGTTTTGCAATCTTTCCTGTGCCCATTGGCAAAATCGTAACCTTCTTTCAAAATCACGTTCTGTTAGCTCTTGGGTCAAAGTAATATGATATGGATGGTAACGATGGAGTCTTGTTATTCTTCTCACTGTTTCTCTCGGGATGCCAGATCGTACTTCTATTTGTCGAATTGAAATATGAGGATCTAAATAAATCATAACAAGCACCACCAATACTCGTGGATCATTTCGCTCGATAGTCATTACTCTATGACGTTGTCGTGATCTTTGAGGTCCTCGCCTCTCTCGCTGTTCAATTCTCTGGATCGTACTTCGAGATGGATGATGATTTCTGTTTGGGAAACGCCTCCGATATAATTGTGCTGCTGCATTATAATTTCTTCGACACTCTCCCAAAATCAATAAAATATCAACAATTTCGCTTCGACTATAGTCCGGCATATTTACTTAGATTATAAATATTACAAAAATTAAAAAAATGACTCAAATCACATATTTTCAATTTTTTAAAACAAACATTTTTTAATTTTAAGTAAATTGATTCTTCAAGAAATACCTTCATTACGTATTGCAGAACTTTTTTTATACAAGACATTAATACAAAAATTTTAATAGAAAATGTATATTCGTATTATTTTTAATATTAAATGAAATGATGTAAAAAGTACAATCTTCATTTGTTAACAATAATAAATATTCTGTTACGTTAGATAACAATTTTTTTACATTAACATAACTTTAGATGCAATATTTTATATTAATATGTATGTTATTAATTAATTATTATCGTGTTAAATACAATATTTTACAGCTTACATATTGTACAAGTTTAAATAATGAACATACATTTTTTAGTGTTGTTGGTTGTTTATTATTACTTATCTAATAGAAAAGTGCAAAAAATTTAAGTACCTACCAATTTCTGCTGCAAAAATATTTCTAATAGAATTAAAATATTTATACAGTGGAATTATCACTAAATAATTATATTAACTGTTGCCAGTAATTGTATGTATAATCTGTGTGACGACATGGTATGTATTACAAACTTTATAATTCTGCTTATACATATGTATTTTCAACATGCGTGTTTACATGTATGTGTGTATAGCATATGTATACAAACATACGTATGTATGTATATCTATGTATACTTAAAACAATAATAATTTATGAATAAATTAAATGGAAAAACAACAACGTTATTTAAAAAAACATAATGCAATTTATTTCTGATTCAAATAATAAATGTGTGTAAAATAAATATAAAACCTTTTTTACTTTATACTTCGATGTTTTACTTTTTCTTTTTCTGTATCGATGGCTTTTTATTGTAAAATTCTATTCATATTTTGGCATTACGGTTTATCAATTTATGATTTTTTAAAAATAAAACATTTAATATTTTTTTTACGTTTTTATCAAACTTTGACGTTTTTCTACAATACTTCGATGTTTTACTTAATCTTTTTCTGTATCGATGATTGGCTTTTTAATAAAAATTTTCGTTAATATTTTTGGCGGAAGGCCAAGTGTGAGACTCTTTCGACAATTTTCGGAGGCTATTTTTATTTTTGCAAATCGAAAGTTCGGGCGGCAGGTACGGCGCGGGGCCGGGGCGCCTGCTTGAAAATCATTCGTGAGTTAAGCGTCGTAGGGGAAGGTTCGACGGAGTCGCGGTGGCAAGACTGAGCGCGGGACTTATTTTAAAAGGCTTATTTCGGGAGCCATTTTTATTTTTCGCACATCAGGAGTTCGGGTAGGTAGGTGGCGACCACCTAGAGGAGTCATTCGCAAGTTAACCGTCGGAAGGGATCATTCGGGGAATAGCGAGACTTATGTTTGGACGCTAGCGAGGGCTCATTTGCGTCTTTGCCGCTGGACAGAGAACATCTAAGAAGGGATTTCATCTCGGATACAAAGTAAAAGTAAAGTTTGAAAAAAAATAATTTGACCTTGAAATGACCTTGTAGGACTGGCTCAAATTCGAGGTCACAATTCTCCCCCCCCCCCCCCCCCTATACAACAACTTCGGTCTCTACCACTTTTTTTTAATTTGGCGTTGCTAGAGGAATTACGTAGGCGGGGTTTCATTCTGGCTGCATGACCTTGCGATGACCTTCAGTGCCGCAACCGAACATACCATTCTGAACGTAAAATTTACCGCTCTTTCCATTCCCGCATTAAAAGAATGGGGTTCCTATTTAAAAATCCAAAGTTGTCCTTCAAATGACCTTGAAAAACGCGTTCAAGGTCAAATCCAAGGTCACCATCGGGTTGTCCCCTCGATATCCTACAACTTTGGTCTCTACCAATTTTTTTAATTTGGCGTTGCTAGAGGAATTACGTAGGCAGGGTTTCATTCTGGCTGCATGACCTTGCGATGACCTTCAGTGCCGCAACCGAACATACCATTCTGAACGTAAAATTTACCGCTCTTTCCATTCCCGCAATAAAAGAATGGGGTTCCTATTTAAAAAACCAAAGTTGACCTTCAAATGACCTTGAAAAACGCGTTCAAAGTCAAATCCAAGGTCACCATCGGGTTGCCCCTTCGATATCCTACAACTTTGGTCTCTACCATTTTTTCGATTGTGGCTGTTCCTGACGAGTTATGAGCGGTGCCCGTTTAAATTGGGTCACCCTGTATATATATAAATATATATATATATATATATATATATATATATATATATAATTACCATAATTTTTTTCTCTTTTAATATATATATATATATATATATATATATATATATATATATATATATATATATATATATATATATATATATATATATATATATATATATATATATATATATATATATATATATATATATATATATATATATATATATTGTTTTAAACCATTTCGATTCTTTCGCCCTCTACGTAACTATTATTAGTAGTATCGTCGTCCGTCTCATATTCGTATACATATTTAAAATAAATAATGATTCCCGATGTTATTAACACAAGTATGAATATGATCGCGATTATTACAGAGTATGATATTAAAACGGTTTGATACATGAATTGTAAAAACTTTTCCTTTGTTATTTCTCGGGCTTCTCTTTCGATCTCCCAGAAATATTGGTTTCCTTCTTCTTGGCTTAGTTCTTCAAAAATTTCGTTTGTTGTTTGCTCTTTAAAAATGTGCGTGAGTTTCTTTATGTTCAATGTCTTTTCTGGTAGGATTATCTCATGGTTCGGGTTCGTTTTAGTCACTGATCCTTGTATATTCATGCCCTTGAACTCGATGTTGCATGAGTTGCGAATTTTTAGCAATCCGATTCCATACAGTGTGACATTGCCTTGATTGTCTTGACATTGATATTGTATTATATTTGGTTTGCTGAAGGCGTACAGAATA
Organism: Nasonia vitripennis; assembly: GCF_009193385.2. Taxonomy (NCBI): domain Eukaryota; kingdom Metazoa; phylum Arthropoda; class Insecta; order Hymenoptera; family Pteromalidae; genus Nasonia; species Nasonia vitripennis. The sequence goes on from NW_022279600.1 coordinate 1,999,532, forward strand.
TTACCTGTAGATTTGAGAAATGTCATGTAGTAAAGGTGTTCTTTTTTATAGACTATTCGGCAAGTGTTGTAATCTGTATCCTCTGGGTTCATCAATAGGGTGCTTTCGCAACTATTTTGATCGTTAAAAGTAAACCATTGTGCTGGACAAATAATTAATTGGTTACCGTGTTTGCATTCTTGAATTTCTTTGTAACTGGCATGGTAGTGTGAATTATTGTGTACTAGCATATAGCGACTGCGCGGTTTGATATATGCGCTGCGCACGGTATTGGCAATGTCTTGCGGAATCGGTATTGGCTTGACTCCGTAAAGTTGTACTCGCATCTCGTTTACGCAAGGAATTCGTATTTCAATGTATCTTTGATCTTTGTCTGTTCCGTAACTTGTTTCGATCCATTGGTTCAATTCGGCTGTGTTAGTGATATTAATTACAGGGAATTTACATGTTCGATAATAATTATTAAAACTTCGTTTGATTTGGCGAAGTATTTCCGTATCCATAAGACTTGCTCCTAACTTATTTTCTTTAATGCTCAGCAGGTTTATTTTAATGGCTTTAAAATTTGCAAGTTGTTCATCTAGTTGCGCCTGCATTTGCATGACTATTGAATATACTTGGGTGTTATATCGGCTTTTAACCAACATAGATGAGTCGCTGTTGACAATTGGCAAGTCGCGTATTTTAGAGTAAATTTCATCCTTGTTCTTAATTAGTTTCTTCATTTTTTTGCTGAGTGCACTTTCTGCAAATATGCCGCCATCTTCCTCGAATATTTGTGCTTTTGAAATTTCGTAGACATCCTTCCTTATGCGGTTGCGAATTAGTTTGCTTTCAATCATAGTACTTGGAATTTCTTTGAGTGTTTTGACCGCAAATATAGCTTCTTTTACATCTTGAAATTTTTCGTACAAATCTTCGAAGTAAGGTCCAAGTGTTGTAAAATTTTCAGGTATGCTGTGTCCTGATATAACTCTGAGTTGGCGAAATGCAAGTTCGAGGTTATGGATTGCTTTTTCTCTTACCGCAAGGTCAATCATAATCATGACATTGCGATAGTCTTGGCTGAACGTGACATTTTGCAATTTCTCAAATATTATTCCAGATTGCTGTCATGGCTCTGTGTTTTTTTGGATCCAAACAAAATTTCCTGGTTGTGTTTTTTTTGCGTAGTTTATTCCTATTAGGAGAAGATTGAGTACGATGACCTAGTGGGACGTCATTTCTCTGTTATTTTCCTTTTATTCCGGCTGAAACATGTATAAGAGAAAGATGTGTTTTATAACTAAAATCTGTTGTTTCTTGTCTTTTTTCTTGGGTTATTTTTGCGAAATAACGAGCATGATTCGCATAGACATGTATCCCTTTTACGTGAAAAGCATATTACATTTGTTAGTAGATCACGTTGATGAGATGGGAGAGGACAGGCCATGCAGATGGTATATATGTTACGTCCGTCGTTTGAGAGACTTATGGCTGTGCAAAGGCTGCATCTTTGCCATACTGGTAATGATTTCTTACATTCTTCGCACTCGCCAAAGGTGGTTTTATTTCCGATGCCTTGTTCTCCTAATTTAAGCTCGAGATTCCAAATGTGCGTAAAGCCTGGTTGCAAATAAGTCGGACTATCGATATAAATGTCCGGGCGTACTCTTTCTGCTGTGTAGCGGTGTAATCCGTGAATGCCGGTGGACAATGCTATTTTCGTATTTATGGGTCGTCTCCAAATGACTCCACTATACATAGGTATGTTGCTGCTCGGGAGACCGCCCAAGAACATGCACATCTGGCTCCAGCGATGATGCTCCGCCCTCGGATTTTTCTTGCCTCTGTTTCCCCAGCCACTAATTTCGACACTACAAGAAAAGCAGCGAACTGCATCTCTGCGTTGCGTATCGTAAAACCATTCAGGTGCCAATAATTTCGGAGACACTTCTTTTACAGGCCACCCCTCGAAGCTTTCTCTCCGTAATATTTCAAATCGAAATGTTCTCCTCTCCATAGTGGCATATTCTTTTCGCCATGGATTATTGTCATCATTCTCTTTACTTCGGAAATCGGGATGTTGTATGAGTTCGCATGCTGCTTTATTTATTTTTCGATAGGTTATTTTTTGTTGGGTATCTGGGTTTAAACTTCGCAGTGTTTCACGAGTTGATTCTATAGCTTCGCGGAAACTTTCATTATTGTTGTACATAATTGACGTTATAAATTCTATGTTGTTGACTAGGGGACGGTGGTATGCGGGAGTAATGCCTTGTCGGGACTCTTGCCTCATTTTCTGCCCGTAACACAATATTTGTTTAAGAGTATTGTCTTGAATTGTATGTGTTGCCATTTTGCTTCGTTGGCTGGATAATCAACGGCGTTATTGTCTTGTCTCGTGTTGTTCCTAGAGGGAGATATCGCTTTCTTTATTTATACTTGAACTCTCCACTCTTGATTTGTTTAGGCGTTTGTTTAGTGGATACACGTATTCATGCTTTTTTTTACTTAATACTTTTGAAATGAGTACAAACGACGTGTGTACGCATATAAGTATGTATGTACGCAGATATATTTATACATATGGGACGTTTCACGTCAACCGGACCATCAGTGCACCCAAAATTTGGGTTAACCTAACAAGACGTTTGAGGTCTCAAAATGATCGTCTGGTAAAGGGCTTTTGAAAAAGTTCTGGCCTTTTCAAAAATCCAATGTGGCGCATAAAATATGGAGCCTGAAACCCACGTTTTCATAGCACATTCAACAAAAACAATAGTAAAAATGTTCTAATTTGTGAAATATCCCACCAAAAAGCATGTACAACTCATGATACGACATATTATTGACAATACTGACGGAATTCCAAAATCAAAAATGGCGGAATCAAAATGGTGGACATTATACCTCCACCAAACCCATTTTACCGCAACAAATGATTTTTGATCAGTTTAAAGTATCGATATGGGGGTTTTCAGGGTCACTGAATCTTATTTTAACCTCGAAATTTTAAAATCCAAAATAGCCGATCCAAAATAGCCGATCCAAAATGGCGGACATTATACAACCACCAAAACTATTTTACCGCAATGAACGATTTTAAATCAGTTTAAAGTATCGGTATGGGAGTTTAAGGGGCCTCTGAATCTTATTTTAACCTCGAAATTTCAAAATTCAATATGGCCAATATAAACTGGCGGATATTTGTCATAACCCACCCGCAGGCTCTCTCGCGAAAAGCCCCTGCTAACGCGCAACCCACCGAACACGCCACGAACGCTGTTGCGCTTATCACCGCGGCGCTAGTACCGTGGCGCGTCGCTAGGCGGCTGCGCATGACCCACAAGTGAAGTAGCGTCGCGGAGGGCACATAAGGAGGCCGGGTCCAGCGCTGTACCTCGCCCCTCTTCCAACAGCCTAATGCTGCAAGTACACGGCTCGTGTCCAATGACAACTTGTGCAAAGACTTCAGCAAATAAAACTGTTTTGTGGCAAAGGAATTTATTGCTTTCAAGTGATTTATTTCATCCCTCTTTTTTACCTACACCCCCAACCCCTTCCCACGTTTAGCAACCCATAGAAAGGAATATTTTCTTCAAGGAATGCTTTCTTCATCGGCGACTTTTTCTCCAACAATCTTTTTCAGGATAGTTGGTGAGCAAGTCTATCAGCGGCTTTATTCATAGGCGACTTTTTCTCCAACAGTCCTTTTTAGGATAGTTAATAAGTACATTAATAGATACATTGGCGACTTCTTCTTCAACATCCTTTTTAAGGCAGTTGTTGAGTAAGTCTTACTTTATCGGCAACTCCTTGTTCAACTGTACTAGCCGTAATTTTATTATTTCTAACACTTTTTTTGTTTTGGTTGTGCTATCTCATATCCTACAACAATGTTTTCTCCTGCGAAAAAATATCGTATCGATAGATGCGTTAATCCATTTGATATTAATACAGGACACAGCAAATCTCTTAGGAAGATCTCCAAAGAATTTCAAGATGTCTATCCTGATTATCCAACATCTTCACTGATTTGTGATACATGTAGAAAATCCTTTTACAAACTACATGATTTGTCATCTCCAAACGTCAGTATGAGTGTTGATTTTGAATCAGAGACTGACTCACCTTCGGTTTCAAACACGGATGCACCTATGCAAGATGATCTTACAGATATTTTAACTGGACTTAAAAACAAATTCCAATCCCTGCCGGAGAACGATTCATTACGTGTCAGTATTCTTACTATTTTGCCCGAACACTGGGCAATACGTAAAATTATGAACCAATTTGGTGTGTCTCACAGAATGGCTCGTAAAGCAAAACAGTTAAGAGAATCAGATGGAGTTTTGGCTTCTCCTGTTGCAAAACGTGGAAAAACATTACCTGCAGAAACTACTCAGAAAGTTGAAGATTTTTACGAAAATGATCTTAACAGCAGAATTATGCCAAATAAAAAAGATTCCGTCAATATTTATTTATATGGTGAAAAAATAAAAGTGCAGAAAAGATTATTACTTACTGATATTAAGAACCTTCATAATCAATTTAAAGAACAGTTTCCTGAACATCCGATTGAGCTTACCAAGTTTGCGGAACTGAGACCAAAATGTTGTGTCTTTGCAGGATCCTCTGGTACACACAATGTATGTGTATGTACGATACACCAAAATTTCAAGGCGATGATTGACGCAGTAAATATAGAAAAAATTTCAAACAATATTCTAAAGAATTATAAAGATTGTTTGAATTTCGTTCTATGTGAGGATCCCAAACCAAGTTGTTATTTGAATGAATGCAAATTTTGTCCGGACATTCAAAAGTTTTCTAATTACGTTGAGAACATTATGGATGAGCACAATATTGATCAAGTCATCTTCAGCACGTGGCAATCAACCGATAGATACACTTTGATAAAACAATGCCTAACATCGCAAGAATTTATTGAAACTTTATGTTCTAGCCTAGAAAAGTTGATACCTCATCACTTCATCGCTAAGGAACAATCAAAGTTTATTTCTGGGAAGAAAAATAATCTTTCAGATGAAGAGGTTCTTGCTCAATTGGATTTTGCTGAGAACTATTCTTTTACAGCCCAAGATGCTGCACAGGCATTTCATTTTAATAATGATCAAAGTACGATGTTTCCTGCTGTTGTTTATTATAAATCTGAAGGCAAGCTAAAGCATTTCAGTACAGTATCTATGTCCGACTGTACTACTCATGATGCCACTGCAGTATACAGAATGCAGCAAAAGCTTATACCTGAAATTCGCAAGGTTTGTCCCACAGTAAAAAAGGTAATATATGCTACTGATGGTGCTAAACAGCATTTTAAAAATCGTTATCAAATGAGTAGTTTAATGAGTCATAAGAGAGATTTTGGCGTTGATGCTGAATGGCACTGCTTTGCAACAGCACACGGAAAAGGTAGTTGCGATGGAGTTGGAGCGATAGTAAAGAGAGAAGCTACAAGAGCGAGCTTACAAGCTTCAAAAAATAAAGCAATTCTAGATGTTAAAGCTCTTTATTCATGGGCTAATGGGCGATCATTCAATATAAAATTTTTCTTATACACCAAAAAAGATCACGAACAAACTCGTCAATTCCTAACAAAGAGATTTAAAAACTGTCCACCTGTCACAAACATACAAATGGGGCATGGATTTACCCCAGAAAATAATGAAACGTTGAAAGTCATGCATTACTCAAATGCTAATGAACCTAGGAACAGAGTAATTTATGATATCAGCGAAAGCCATTTATCACCAGTAAAAACTCCACGAACGAGGAGCCAGAAATGATAAGAGTGCACAAAATGTCATTAAAGATTGATTAATTTGGCTAAATTATATATTTTTTTCATCCACGCAGGCATATACATATACACAGAACAATAGAAAAATGTAAGTGCAAAAACCGCAGACAGATAATTCTAAATCTAATAGACCGGAAAAATATAAGATTCATGTGCACAAATACTGATTCCGATAATACATTTATAACCATTTACCTCACAAACCCCCATATCGATACTTTAAATTGATCTAAAATCATTTGTTGCGGTAAAATTGGTTTGGTGGTGGTATAATGTCCACCATTTTGATTCCGCCATTTTTGATTTTGGAATTCCGTCAGCATTGTCAATAATATGTCCTATCATGAGTTGAACATGCTTTTTGGTGGGATATTTAAAAAATTAGAACATTTTTACTATTGTTTTTGTTGAATGTGCTATGAAAACGTGGGTTTCAGGCTCCATATTTTATGCGCCACATTGGATTTTTGAAAAGGCCAGAACTTTTTCAAAAGCCCTTGACCAGACGATCATTTTGAGACCTCAAACGTCTTGTTAGGTTAACCCAAATTTTGGGTGCACTGATGGTCCGGTTGACGTGAAACGTCCCATATACATATATTAATCTTAAAATAACGCATATTTTTAGACCTCCTCAGGCTCTATATATGAAACTCGAAGTCTATTTGCATTTACGGTTTTAATTTTCTTATTTTTCATTCGGATCGACAACAGTATACGGCCCTTCATATTGGTCAGCTATTTTATATTGTTTTTCCCCTTTACGTAACCAAACTGTATCACATATTCTAAATTCTTTTGGGTTTATTTTTTTGTCATAACAATATTTTGAGCGAATTTTCAATTCAATTAATTTTTCGCGAGCAATTCTTTGGAGTTCGTTCAAGCGTTTACTAAGGTTTACAACGTAATTATTATACGTGGGAATGAGATTTTCCGGCTCGAGTGGCTCGTTCGAAGGAACGCGTGCTAAATGTCCGAAAACTAACTCGTATGGCGTGAACTGATGACCCTCGTGAGGCACGATATTGTAAAAAAAAGTCGCTAATTCTAAGCTTTCGTCCCAAGTTTCTTTATCTAAAGCGGTTTTAATATATTCGGTTAATGAACGATGTGCTCTTTCCAAGGATCCGTTAGATTGAGGATGATACGCAGTGGTTTTTACTTGTTTAATACGGAATTTCTTTGCTACTCGTCTCATTAACCTTGACATGAAATTACTTCCTTGATCTGTGAGAATCGTAAGAGGTGCGCCAAAAATACAAATAAAACGTCTTATTAATGCGTCGGCGACAGATTCCGCGGTGGCGTCTGCGACGTTGCAAACGTCGCAGCCGCGTCGATACGAGGAATCTCGTTCGATGCGGCCAAGCTCTGAGTGCGCGGAAGAAACAAGCGAGTTGGATTGTTGTTGTCAGTGCCAGCCTGACCTCGAGTTCGAGGAACGGGCCGGCTAACCGTCCACGTTAGCGCGAGAGTGAGCATCGTTGGCGCGAGAGTGAGCCTCGACGGCGCGCGCGCTGATTGGTCCTCCGCATGTCGCGAGCCAATCAGTGGGCGCCGATGTGCGACTCGCTATCCGCGCGGACTGCCAGCCAATCAGGCGCGAGGAAGATGCGCGGGCCCGACGAGCGCGAGTGGAGAGTGAGCGCGAGAACGAGCGGGAAATCGGTGAGTTCTCTCACGACTGTCGACGGAGTACGTCGACGTGCGAGAGAGATACGTGGCCTCCTCTGTTGCGAGGAGAATCGGGAGAGTCTCCCGAGGTTGTGCGAGTGTGCGAGAGTGTGAGAGAGTCATAGGTGCAGCGCGTTGGCACGAGCAAGTGCCGACACCCGGACGAGCCAGCAACCATCCGCACGAGAGGAAGGAAGCTAGCCAGTCCGCCATCATTGTCCGGAGGACCAGAGCAACCAGCAGCCTTGGCGTGGGAGAGCCGAGGAAGCTAGCCGTCACCAGGTCCACGAGAGTCAGGGAGGCGCCGGCGGGAGCACCGACGGACGTCCACCAGGGAGAGAGCGAGTAAGAAAGTATTAGAGAGAGAGAGAGAGAGAGAGAGAGATTCCTAAGAAAAATGTTTAACACAGCCGTACCATCATACGTACTGGCATTCTTTGACTTCCGCGTCACACTTCGGCCTGTTAGGGGGGAGGTGATACCTCTGGATATTCCGACATTCGCGACGGAGACGCTGAGGAACTCGTTTCATATCAGCGCCTCATACCTATGGAACAACCTGCCATCTCACATTCGTAACACTACATCTGTCTCAGGTTTCAAGAGACTAGCTAAGGAGCACTTTCTTGAGCTTGAAAACACAAACACTTGATTTCGCTTGTACACATTCACTCATGCGCACACACACACGCCTGTACACACTCACGCAAACGCACACACTCACACACTCTCGCTTGACCCATCTTCACACTATCATACTTTCACAATACACATTTTTACTGTACTACTATTGCTGCTGTATACATTTTATCGTACAACATACTGTACGTCAAATAAATCTAATCTAATCTAATCTAATCTAATCTCTCTCTCTCTCTCTCTCTCTCTCTCGCGTGCGCTGGCCAGACGCCTCGCGCAGAAGACATCTTGGTGTGCGCCCGCACTGCACACCAACACCCTGGTCTCTCGAGTTCTCTCTCTCTCTCTCTAGTGTGCCCGCACCACACTCGTCTCACTCTCGGATCTCTCTCTCTCTCTCTCTCTCTCTCTCTCTCTCTCTCTCTCTCTCTCTCTCTCTCTCTCTCTAATACTTTCTTACTCGCTCTCTCCCTGGTGGACGTCCGTCGGTGCTCCCGCCGGCGCCTCCCTGACTCTCGTGGACCTGGTGACGGCTAGCTTCCTCGGCTCTCCCACGCCAAGGCTGCTGGTTGCTCTGGTCCTCCGGACAATGATGGCGGACTGGTTAGCTTCCTTCCTCTCGTGCGGATGGTTGCTGGCTCGTCCGGGTGTCGGCACTTGCTCGTGCCAACGCGCTGCACCTATGACTCTCTCACACTCTCGCACACTCGCACAACCTCGGGAGACTCTCCCGATTCTCCTCGCAACAGAGGAGGCCACGTATCTCTCTCGCACGTCGACGTACTCCGTCGACAGTCGTGAGAGAACTCCCCGATTTCCCGCTCGTTCTCGCGCTCACTCTCCACTCGCGCTCGTCGGGCCCGCGCATCTTCCTCGCGCCTGATTGGCTGGCAGTCCGCGCGGATAGCGAGTCGCACATCGGCGCCCACTGATTGGCTCGCGACATGCGGAGGACCAATCAGCGCGCGCGCCGTCGAGGCTCACTCTCGCGCCAACGATGCTCACTCTCGCGCTAACGTGGACGGTTAGCCGGCCCGTTCCTCGAACTCGAGGTCAGGCTGGCACTGACAACAACAATCCAACTCGCTTGTTTCTTCCGCGCACTCAGAGCTTGGCTGCATCGAACGAGATTCCTCGTATCGACGCGGCTGCGACGTTTGCAACGTCGCACGTCTTTGATAGGTATCGGAGAGAATATTTTGAAAAGTTACATTGAATTGTTAATATATTATTATAACCATTTTTCGATACGGGGAAGGGTCCGACGATATCGAGACTAATTTTCTCCATGGGTGATTGTGGCGTATCCGTAATTTGCATAGGTTGCTTGGTTTTGACTCGAAGTAGCTTTTTCAATTGACATGTGAGGCATTTACGTATGAAATTCTGTACATCTTCTTCAATATTTTCCCAATAATATTTTTGTTTAATCCGTTTATAAGCTTTATTGACTCCCTTGTGTCCTCCTATATCCGTATTGTGTAATTCTTCCATGATTCTAACTCTATATTTTTCAGCTATATATCTAATTATTCCTAGGCAAATTATAATTTTTACTGGTATTCCCTTCAATACATGTCTCAATTTAATTAACACATCGTCCCATAATACGTTTTCAATATCCTTGCTCTTAGCAATGCTAATAGAACAAATATTTTCTTTCACAATCAATGACTTTAAAACTTTCAATGCAACAGTTATATTATTGAGAATCTCAGTAGTGCTTAAGGGTTGTTTGCCGCGTGTAACGATAGCGAAATGTAGTTTATTATTTCTATTCGTGATTTTAATTTCCCCGGCTTCTAACTCAGAAAATCTGGGTAATTCATTACGCATGTGCAACTGTCGGGCTCCTTCGTCACTCAGCGTTCCGTCTGAAGTTATCAAATAAATGTAATTATCTTCTCTCATAAACAATTGTTCTTTACATTCTACAAAAACTATTCCATATTTTCTTTCTTTATTTATAACAGACTCGACTTCTTGAATGTTTTCATTTTCCGTATTTGACTATATTGGGAATTTCAATTGGTTATCTTTTAAAGGTTTGCAGTCAGTAATAATTGTAAAGTGTCTTCCGAGTAAATACGGTCTAAACTGAGACACAGAGTATAATATCGCAGTTCGGTTTCTAAATGAGTATATCTTAGCAATGATTTCAAACGATCTATTCATGGCATTTCGGCATTTTCAGCTTCCTTGATTTGGAAGATGGGAATTGTCGTTGCGTTATTTGGCATTCCGTTGGCAAAATAGTCTTTATCTGAAATTTCCATATAATTGTAACATAAGTCATCCATGTGACTATTTTCGATATAATTTTCAACAAAATGACAATTTTTTAATTTATTTAATTTGTTTATCTCCATATAATTTTTCAAAGGTTTCAGCATTTACAGATCCTTCTTTTAGTAAACAATTCTCAAGTTCTGAATCGATTTCATAATCAAGATCATTAGCAATTATCTCAAAATTATCGTTATTTTTATTCTCCTCAAATATATTCTCCGTAACTTCATCAACAAATACATTTTTCATATCAACCTTAATCACTTCATCATCAATAATTTCAGCAACATTAACTTTATTTTTCATCTCAGTGTCTTCTGCACTGGATTTAATTTTATTCATAACGACATTTTTCTCAATATTCACATAATCTGTATGCTCACTCTCGTTGCCTTGAGAAGTGTTGACTTGTAAAAGTTTCTTTAAACGCTCAATTTCTTTAAATAAATTCTCAACGTATTCAATTGTATATATATTATAAATGCACATAAATATTTTCCAAATTCTAATTAACATAAATATTTTCATCTCGTATACAAAAATTTTCATTATCTTTTTCATCAATAAATTCACAATTTTCTTCAATTAATTCCTTATTTTCTTTAATTAATTCACTATTTTCTTCAATTAATTTATCATTTCCTTGATCAAATATATTTCGTGTATCATCGACATAAGAATCATCATAACCGCGGTCTGTCTCCCCTCCTTCACTCAGATCGCTTCTCACTCGTGTATTTTTAGACTCACTTGTTACCCTTGGTTTCGTATCTATCGGTTCTATTTCCGTTGGATACTTTTTAAAAGGAATTATTTGTCCATTGACTTCAATATAATTTTCAAAATAATTAATTGTCGCTTCATTTTTACGAAAGAAATCATTACCTAATATGCTAGCTTCCGTGATGGGAAAATCGTCGTCAACTAAATGAAAATCTGTTGACACGTTATTAAAATCTACTGTCACTTTGCCAAGAGTGGAAATATATTGGGTTGTTATGCCTTTTAATCTTATAATATCATTCGTGTTTATGTTAGTATAGGGCGATACCTCCGACTTACGCACTAAACTAACAGAGGCTCCGGTATCAAGCATAAACTCTAATGGCTTGTTAAATTCTCCGATGTCTACTCTGATGGTCGGCACCGTGCTCGCGCGACTCAAATTTATAGTTTCGGTGCGGACGTGGGAGTATTCCTCTCGTTGGAATTGTTCGGGCGTGTGCCAGATGTCATCTCTCTCCGCGCGCCCTCCTGAGAAAGAGACCCGACGTTTCCCTGCGCTACGTTACCCGAGCGCATGTCCTGCTGCAGCTTGAAACAGGCATTACGCGTATGCCCTTGAATACCGCAATAGTAACACGACGGTCTAAATGTGCTTTGATTGTTAGTATTGTTACGATTTGAATTATTCGAAGATCTCAAATTCTCGCTGTTGTTATATCGTGGATTTTTAGTAATCCTTCGATGGAAATTATTATTGTTATTGTAATTATTATTCGTTTGATTCGGAAGGAATCCGCTGCGTTGTCTATTTTCGGCATTCCATCCTCCGAATTTAGTATTATTAGGCCGCGTTTCGTTTCTAAAATTTTGATTACCGCGCGGTGGGGGTCCTCGGTCTTGTTGGTAGTCACGCACGTCGCTATGTCGCTGCAGATGTTGAAGGGCAAACTGTCGACAGTTTAGTGTCACGTGTCCGATCTTTCCACAGAAACCGCACTTCATCGAACTTTGGTCATAGTCGACTACATGCACCTTGCGCGTTTCTTTATTTTTAAATTTTGCGTCCGGAAACTCATCGTCGTCGATCGCGCAACCCGCATATTCGCGTTCTATCTCAATGGCCTGTTCGCGAGCCTCCTTTAAAGTGGTAGGCGTACCCATGCGCCCTGGATCCCCCACGTAGTCCCCTTTTAAAAAATTTGATGCAGTCTTTTTCGAGATCATCTTCAAATGTTTTTTTTGTATACTTATCCGGCCCTCTTGCTGAGCCGCGGCTGTGATCTCTTTCTCGATTTCCCGAATTCTATTTAAAAATACAATTACGGATTCGTTGCTTTTTTGTTTCATTTTCGCTAAGTCGCCAGACCAATCATTATACGTTTTTGCTGAACCGTATATATTTTCAAAAATTCCATAACTTTGTTTACCATCGCAAAAGTCTGCCCGCGTGACTCGCGCGCGTCTCAAGGCTCAAGAAGCAACCAGATCACACACACTCGCTCGCACGATTACGTCGCACGCGAATTCCGCAAACGCCGAACGACTTATCCTAGAATTGCCCGACCACCTTACGCTTCGTGCGTCCAAGTGTCGGCGCCAAGTATTAACCTACGTTTTCACAAAATAACTTTACACTTTCATCATAATCGTAAAAATCCTTAATTCAACACTTCGCTTATTACTCGAGAATATAACCCGTATGGACGAGATAATTCTTTATTTGACGAAACACAATACAAGGAGATAAAGAGATAAAGACAGCGATCCGGAGGTAACTAACGCGTACGCTAGATAACTTTTTTGTTCGCGAAGCGGAACGCGGAACTGCCGTTCACCCGCGAGATGAATACGACCGACGAAAACGGAAAACGATTCACTGACCTTAAATCCTTTTAGCTGGAACACTGAGTGAGGTTGAAGTTGAGGCACGTCCGTTCGGGAGCAGTCGGGGCAGGCGAGTGCCGGCTCGAGCGTTGGCAGCTCACGGCCGCCACTCTGCTCTCCCAATGCCCCGTCATCAGCGCCCTTGACTCGAGCGGCATGTGACGAGATTAGCTCGTCATCACTGTGCACAGAATCCTCGCCTCGCTCTCGTTACTGGAGTCGCCCCAATAGCAGTAATTGCTAATATTTTGGGTGATTGTAGTAGTAACGAGAGGAGAGAGGAGTCGTGGCCAGCAGCTTCATCGCACGTCAGTCACCGGAGCAGACGACGCAATCGCACACTCGGCTGACCAGAGCGGCAACTCCCGGATCCGAGCAGCGCTGCTTTGACTCCCGCCAACGGAAGCAAGCGCGCCGAGACCACGAGGCAGCAGCGCTGGAGAGTCGGCAGTGCGGAGAGGGGGAAACCGCACGGCCAGCAGCACGACGAGTCAACAGCTGCGCGCGCGCGCCGAGTGTATAGCGATACGTATGCCGAGGCCCGACTGTTTTGGAGTGGAGGGAGAAGATCCGATTGGCAACCGGTGGAGGCGCGCCTGCTAACATCTGAGATAGATGTGTAGAGGGCATAAGCCCAGTTCATACTGGCGCCGTTGTACGCGACTCAGTGCCAGAAATATGATGAAAACAAGGGCGTGAGAGAGTGAGAGAATGAGTCGCGGTTCGAATCGCGCGCGTATTGACTTCTGTATCGACGCCTGTTTAGTCGCCTGCGTGCGAGAAATATCGATTATCGACAGGCTCGATGAGGTCCTTGTGGCGCAGAGACCCGCGACGCGAGCATTGTAGTTCCGGACGGCAACGAGCACGAAACCTGGAGTAGATCCCCCCGGTTTTGATTAACTGCACGAGAGAGTTCTTCGGGAGTTCGCTTTTCTTAGAGGACGAGACATCATCAGGAGGAAAGGAAGTAACAGTTGTGGTGCGGAAATTGGTAGCCAGGTTAGTAAGACTCATGGTGTCGAGAACTCGTAGGGAAGCTAGTGGCCGCCGGGAACGAGCATTCATTGATGCCACGTGGCGCGAGAGAATTTCGAAGTACGCGGCGCGACGAGAATTGTGTGAGTGAGAGTGAGTTTGAAAGTCGGAATTAACGCATTCTATTAGAAGTTGAGTTGTATAACTTGTGGTCAGACAAAGAGTAAATAAAAATTCTTTCTTATTTTAGTACTTAAATATTGAGCAAAGTGTTGTTTAGTCCCTAATCACCCGCTATTTCGCATAGTCGTAAGACCGAGAGTATCACCCGAAATACTTTGTGTTCGTCATCGGAACCTCCTCGCGAGGGAAAGAGTTTCACAGCCGCGGTAGAAGGCGAGAGTATTGTGTCGCGGGTAAAGTGTAGTTCGGCCTGGCCCCTGTTATTAATAAATTCGGCCGGATTATTCTTTTATTGTCAACGTTGGTGTTCGGGAGTTGTTCGCTGGGCCCTCCATCCCAGTGAGCATCCGCCACGTTACAGGCATCTGTCACTACGAACGCGAGACGCTGTAGTTTTTGTTCCTATCGTTCGTGCAAGCGAGCTGCCATCACGCTGGTCCTGCTGCATCAGACGCTCACGTAGGTAGATCCCACAAAGGGCTCCGCCACCTGCATCCGCTGTCTTACGGTGCGCGGGGCCGACTTGAATGCCCTGTCGAGGTGAAAGGTCGCTGCTGCTGCGTCAACGTTGCTCTCACGTCAACTCTTACTCATGAGACGGCGATGTGCGTTGTCCTTTTCGTCCGTCGCAACCACTGCTCCTCTCTCGTCGTTCACTCGAAAAATAAAAGACGCACTTACACGCTAAAGTACAAAAATCGACATAAAAAAGTCCGAATATCGCAATTTGTACTTAAGAAAAGTTGAGATTGTAAAATTTATACCTTAAAATTTCTAAAAGAGAGATTTTGTACTTTTCAAAAGATCAAATTATTGATTTTAATCTTTGTCAAAGTACAGACTACTCTTTTGTACTTTAAAATTTTTTGCGACTATTTCAAAAGTTCGAAAAAGTGATTTTGTACTTGTGTGACCTTTTCCAAGAACTCGCTTATAACTATTATACATAATTCTTCATAAATAAATAGAAGACATGTTACAATAAGAGAATAATTTTTTTTTCTTTTGTCAAATGAACTTTATAGTAACTTTATAGTAACAAATTTCAATGTCGCCACTTTTACGCTAAACGTTAAGGATTTTTTTTTTTACGTGGCATTTGGAACTCGAAAGTTCATCGCCTCATCTACGCAAGCCTTCCACGCTGCCCTATCTTGTGTCAACCCCACCCAAGATGCACCTCTCCGATCGACACCCACCCGTCCTATTTCTACTAGATCCGCTTTTACGTTGTCCTCCCATCTACGTCTAGGTCTACCTAGAGGTCGCGTTACCATCGGCCTGCCCTTCATGACACGCGCTGCCGTACGGTCGTCTCCCATTCACGCTACGTGCCCTGCCCATCCCAATCTGCGCGATTTTATTATTCTGTTAATATTTGGTGACGCGTACAGATTGTGTAACTCATCATTGTGTAGTCTCCTCCATTCCCCGGTTTCCTCATCTTTCTTCGGCCCGTATATTTTTCGCAAGACTTTATTTTCAAATACCCTAAAACGGTTGTCCGCCTACTTAGTGAGAGCCCACGTTTCGCAGCCGTACAGAACCACCGGCAGTATTATTGTCCTGTATATTCTTATTTTAACGTTTTTAGACAACAGCCTCGACTTAAGTAAATTACTCACGGCGTAGAAGCAAGCATTACCCGAATGGAGTCTCTTATTTATTTCGACATTAATCTCGTTTCTATCATTTATGGTCGTACCCAGATACCTGAATTCGCTAACCTTTTCAAAAGTAAAATTCCCAACTCTGAGATCTTCCTCCCCTCTGCAGGTGCCTAGCTTATCCACAATCATGTACTTTGTTTTTGATTCAGTCACTTCTAACCCTGTATATTCCACCGCTTTTATGAGGATTTCCGCGTTTCTTGCTACCGTTTCCCTACAATCCCCCAGTATATCCAAATCATCTGCGTAACCTAGTATCTGCGTTGTTCCATTTGCGCCCAGCTGGCTAACCTGCATTTTTCTAACGGCATACTCTAACGTTAAGTTGAACAGCACCGTAGAGAGCCGATCCCCTTGTTTTAAACCATCGCGTATCATGAAGGGTTCTGATACATTACCGCCTACTCGGACCTTTCCCGTGCTTCCGTTCAGACATATTTGAATTAATCTCACGAGTTTTTTCGGTACACCGAGAAGTACTAGAATTTGATACATTTTGCTTCGCTTAATTGAGTCGTACGCTTTTTTAAAATCTATAAATAGTTGGTGTATGGTTTCGCAAAATTCCCATTTTTTCTCTAACAACTGTCTTATGGTAAACATCTGATCGCTCGTCGATCTGTTGCGCCGAAATCCGCACTGATAATCTCCTACTATATCTTCTGCGAATGGAGTGAGTCTAGCTTGTATTACGTTTGACAGAACTTTGTAGCACGTTGCTAAAAGTGAAATACCCCTATAGTTATTGCAGTATGTCTTATCCCCCTTTTTAAAAATCGGTATAATGATAGATTCCTTCCAATTTTCGGGTATTGTTTCATTTTTCCAGATGGCACATACTAGTTTATAGATTTTGAAAGTGAGCTCGACGCCCCCATATTTGAGTAACTCAGCTGGTATAGAGTCATTTCCCGCGGCTTTGTTGTTTTTTAGTTTTTTAATCGCGGCCTCTACTTCTTGGTAGCTCGGTTCCTCTACGTGGGGTTCAGCAGTGTGAATTTCGTCCCCTAATTCTTCGCTATTTTCGTGCACGTTTAATAATTTATCGAAATAATTTTTCCACAGCGACAGTAATTCGTTGTCATTTGTTACGAGGTCCCCGTTTTCGTCCTTCATCAATTGCGCTCTACTCCTAAAACCCTTTTTGATGGCGTTAATCCCTCTGTACATTTCGCGGGGGTTATTTTCCTTACTGTTAGTTTCTATTCTCCTAATAAGATTCTTTTGATACTCCCGCTTCTTATTTCTGTAGATCGCGCTCGTCTGTTTCCTTACGTTAGAATACTCTTCTACGGTCATATCGCTTCTATTTTGTAAGCTATCTAATTTAGCCTTTTTGCGCCTTTCAAACCAGAGTTCGCACTCTTCGTCAAACCATGGTTTGCTCTTTGGCTTTTTCTTTTTACCCAGTACTTTGTTCGCGGCCTCTTTTACCGTTTTTTCGATGTGCCCCCATAAGCTATTCGGTTCGTCATTCCCCTCCGGCGATGTGTTTGCTTCTTCAAGTGCCTGAAACCTGTTATTAATTTCTATCTGGTACCTAATTCGCTCTGTTCTATCTCGTAGTTTCTCAATATCGAAGCTTTCTACCTTGTTTGCTCGCTTACTATTTTGATTCGCTACTAGTCTAGCTCTTAATTTGGCTACTACTAGGAAGTGGTCCGAGTCGCTATCTGCCCCTCTGTAAGCCCTTACGTCAAGAACATTAGTATGACGTCTTTTTTCAATGAGGAAATGATCAATTTGGTTCTGTGTGGCCCCGTCCGGCGATGTCCACGTTGCCTTGTGTATGTTCTTGTGCTTAAAATACGTAGTTTTGATTATAAGATCTTTTGCCGCCGCGAAATTTATGACCCTAACACCGTTATCATTGCTGGCTTCGTTCAGGCTTTCCTTCCCTATAGTAGGCCGAAACATTTCCTCCCTACCTATTTTAGCATTGAAATCGCCTAATACTATTCTTGTGTCGTAAGACGCGAACTGGTCGATTACCTGCTCTAAAGTTTCGTAATAGAGATCCTTAGCTTCTTCTTCTTTGTCCTCCGTAGGACAGTGTACATTAATAAATACATATCTATACCATTCACCTTCGATAATGATGTACGAGAGCCTATCATTGACGGATTTGAAAGTTTTAACCGAATGTATGATGCTTTTGCTTACGAGAAATCCGGTGCCTAGAGATCCCCCACTCCCGGCCCCATACAGGTACGTGAAGTTACCCGATGCTAGTACTCCGCCATCTGGCCACCGCGATTCCTGTATTGCTACCAAATCTAGATTGTACCTATCAGCTTCCTTTACGAGTTCTTTAAACGCACCTGCTCTGTATAGACTGCGAACATTCCAAGTTCCGACCCTTAAGTCCCTTTTGGTTCGGATTTGATTTTTTTGAGCCATGATGTTATGTTAAACCCGCGCGCTTCGGATCCTGTTCCGATCGCAGGTGAGTCCACCGTTCTAGAGGTGATAACCCCCATACCTCTCTAGAACTAAGTAAGAGAGCTTTCCGACTTTGACGAGGACAGTGTCAATTCGTCGTCAGACACACTACGGTTTCATTCTCGCATCCTAACGCCCCCCTGCAAGGCAGCGCGCCTTCGCTGGCATCGTTACCGCGTAAGACCAGGTGACGAATCATTCTACACATCCCCTTTCGGGGCAGTTGTCATCGCTCCCGCATCCTCCTCGGCAGCAGGATTTTTGCTCATTTTTGTAATGTGTGATGAAAGAGATAGATTGAGAGATAAGAGATAATGTGAAGTGTTTTTGTTGTTGTGGTGCTTGCGTAGTGTTTCTAGATGAATGCGTTCGACAGTGTGGGCTCATCACACCCACGCCTGTTCCTATCGGCTGTCCGCGGCTGCTTATTCAATTTATTCACAGCTAACCTCTTTCTCAGGGGCTGTTCCTCTATCCGCAACCTAAGGACGCGCTGTGTAGTGGTGATAGGCACCCACCCGTCCGAGCTGGACGACAACGCCCAAGACCCGCTTAGGGTAGCGGCATTGTAACAGAGACATTAAGGATTACGACTTCTAAAATTACGGAAAATTGAAGGGCAAAACAGATCAGACTTAAGATTTTTGGGGTCGCTCAACACGAATCTGCTATCGAAATTGTAAAATATATCGTTTAAATAATTTTTTTTTTAAATAAATTGTTTAATTAATTCAAAATTAATATCATTTTAATATTCAAACAAAAAACATTTTTTAATATTCAAAATTTATCTATATTCTTAATTTTATAAGTATGAGACTGACCTTTTTGTAAGTCGCATCTCATTTGAACCTTTTTTACAGTGCGTTTACTTATGTATACCGTTTATTAACAATATCGACTTAAGAGTAACAATTTCAGATTCGTCTCACCGATTGCCGTGGCACAAACAGTTCTAATATGAAACAGTATACATCTAAACTTAACCTAACAGTACAAAGCATAAACTGCACAGCTTTTCCATGCAGTCAGTTATGGCACTCTAAACTTAGGGGCAATATGGAAATCAGTATAGTCTAAAGTGACTTGCTAATGCTCCGTCCACTATAGTTATAAAATCACGTATATCATCTTTCGAAAGGAAAAGTAAATTGAAAAAATATAGAAATTATATTTATGAAATATTTTCATGTTTTACCGACCTCTCCGCTTCAAAGGGCAAGAACAGCCTGAGAAATAAAAGCACTGTCCTGGCTATTTATATACAGAGTTGCGCATGCGTAGACTGCATATACAAACATCGGGGCAATATGGAAATCGGTGTAGTCTAAAATGCCTTGTTAATTAATGCTTAGTTCGCTATAGTTTAGCAATTCCGTATATTATCCTTCGAAAAGAAAAATTTAAAAAATATAGAAATTATATTTCTGAAATATTTTTATGTTTCACTGACCTCTCCGCTTCAAAGAGCAAGAACAGACTGAGGAATAAAAGCACTGTTCTGGCTAATTATATACAAAAGTTGCGCATGTGTAGACTGCATATACATATAAGATATATACTATATATAAATATTAGAAAAATTTTATAAGCCATTACCTGCATATTGATTCCAACACTTTCGTAGTTTTCTCTTCCAACGTTAGCCAACGTTCTTCCGTTGCCCGACTTTCACGGCGTGGACGTGCTGGTGAGGAATTTTTTCTAAAGTCATATTTTTTTTATATTGTATCTGCAGTATTTGCATTGTATTGTTATATATGATATCGCCATACTTATTAATACGATGCTGTTATTTATTATTATATTATTTTGTTATGGATTCCAGCGCTGCATTTAATAGATGCTGCTGCCGGTTTTTATAGAATATC
The DNA here is from genome assembly GCF_009193385.2 of Nasonia vitripennis. Lineage (NCBI taxonomy): Eukaryota > Metazoa > Arthropoda > Insecta > Hymenoptera > Pteromalidae > Nasonia > Nasonia vitripennis. The sequence goes on from NW_022279600.1 coordinate 2,019,694, forward strand.
TTTATAGATACCAGCGCTACATATGCTAATATGCTGCTGCCGAGTATGAGCTATAATAATTCTAACAAATTACAAAATTTGTTTGTATACTATATTTTTAGTGAAAATTTAATTTTTATTTTTTGTATTTAGTATTCTTATTATAGCATTGTTAAGTAATAACACTTTTAAATTTTGTCTGTGCCTTACCCTTAAAAAAGCAACGTATAATTGACCATGACTAAAAACTGGTCATAGCAAGTAAATACCAATTTTATTATATGTTGAGACAATCGTGCTAGGACCATGCATGCTTGGGGAGAAATAATATGTACACAGAATTTCACAATAAATCACTATTTATTAATAACACCTGAAGCTTATGATCTATTGATGATACAAACGTAGTCAAGGTATTATATGAGAATATAATTGGTATAACAAAAGTAATCGAACAGACAAGCTAAAACGCGTGTTGACCGCTCAAATCCACAAGGTGAAGTGAGCGCCGCCGCCGCACAGCGACGTCAGCGCTGGCCGTCTCACGGCATAGAGAGGGGAGCGTTGTGCCGCGTAGCTCTGTGTTGGACCTGCCGTCTCTAGCAAGCAGACATCTGCTCGTTAATACCCAACATTATATGATTGTCCTTGTGATTTATTTATTGTCATTGCGAAACCTAATTTTAAAGGTAATTGTTTTCGTCGCATATTAAATGGTATTTCTTTTTTAGAAGGTAATAAATTAATTGTAGGTATTAAAACCAATTTTCCAACATGTTTTCCTGTCAAAATTTCTGCTTGAATTAAATATTTTAACATTTTTTTAACAGCTAACCTTGTCCCGTTACAAAGACCTTTATTAATACCAATTTATGTGGTGAAAGTCCATTAGGTGTTAATGAATTAAGAAATTCTGTCGGTAACATAACATCTAAATTTTCTCCATTATCATCTTCTGCTGTATCGATGCTTAAGTATTCAACAGCTTGACCTTCTACTACGTTTAAAATTTCATTATTTATAGATATTACATCACTATATTATATTGACAGGAATTTAAAAAACAATTGATGTTCTTCTTTATAAATATTTTCACATTTTCCATCGCCTACGTCTAATAGCCATAGCTTAAAATTATTATCATTGTCGGAATCACGAAGATTTTCATTTAGTGTCATGCGTGTGAAATTTATCCATAGATGACTATGTTTAACAGAATTTTTAATAACTTCTGTACGACTACCATGACGGACAACAGGTAATGTCTGTTTAAAATCTCCAGACACTAACATACCTTTACCACCAAATATTTTTTTCTCATTAAATATATCTTGAAGAAGACGATCGACTGCTTCAAAAGCAAATTTCGATGTCATCGATATCTCATCCCATATTGTAATTTGAGTTAGGTTTCACATTACATGTTGTGCAATCAGTTATATTAGATAGCAGTTTTATTGTCGTGTGGACCATTTTGCCATTATTTAATTCATTATATTCAATGCCTGTCCAAGCTATACATAAAAATGGTATATTCAAATATTTTAAATGGTCCATCAAAATATTGAGTAAATAACTTTTCTCACTTTCTCCTGGTCCATCAATAATAATGCAGTTATTATGTTTAGTTTAAACTTTTTCAAACTTCGTTAAATATATTTTTCTGATCAACTTTTAAAGATTCTACATATATTTGTAACTCATTTAGTTTATCATATTTGTTATACAATGTTACTTCATCATTTTATTCTTCTATGCATGCGGTTATAACGGGTAAGTTAAAATCTCTTATAGGAATATCCATTTATTTGCAAATTTCTCTCAATTTTATTAAGTGCTATATCTTCACCAACATTCTTTTTGTATTTAGGGTGATGAAAGTACTTTTTATATTTTTCATATTATTCTTTTGCGTTAATTGGATTATGATCAATAAAAATAAAGGCGAATAACGCACATAATGCACTAGGAAACTCTAATTTAATTGCTTCTTCTAAACATCTTTCCCATTCTCTATCTTCAGTAACCAACTGTTTAGCTATAGCGGCTTCATAGAAAGTAGAATATAATATATCATTAACAGTACGTAAATTTTTAAACTAAGTTTCTCCTTTCACATGTGAAAGTAACAATCTAATAAAATATCGTTCTCATCTTTCGGATTGACTAAATACATTCTGTGCTTTGATGAGTTATAAAATGCATTTCTTACATTCCCATCTTGATTACTTCCCTCTTAATCTAGGAGATGTCAGTGAAGAACAGAGAGAACGATTTCATCAAGATATAAGTGTAATGGAGAATCGATACCAAGGAAGATGGAATGTCAACATGATGGGATTTTTGCTGGACACTGAAGAGGGACATTAAAACAAATAACAAAACGAGAAAAAGAAACCCATTGCATAGGTCATTTGAAGTAAAAAGAGTTCGTTACAAGAGAAAAAAGGAGTAAAGAAAGACATCGAGAGTTACTAAGCTAGTGGAAAAAAAGCAAAATAAGAAAAAAATATAAACGAAAGCAACTTTTCTCTGTACACAAGGAAGATATTATGTGATTAAATAAGATTTTTTACAATGTTTCGGTATCTTTTTCCATTTTTGGAAAGTTTTGATATGACATTTTATCGGCTTAAACTGTTTCTTCTCAGTTTGACCTTGAACTAACCTTGGCCCTGACGTGATGGGGCCAAACTGATTCCGGATTTAGATTCAGCGACCAAAAAAACATGAATATATAGCATTTTAATTTTTTTAACCGTTACTTCCCAATTTGACCTCGAACTGACCTTGAACCTGATGTGATCGCGTAAAACTGACCCCAGATTCATATTCAGCGACCAAAAAAACATAAATGTATGGCATTTTTATTTCTTTTAACCATTTCTTCTCAGTTTGACCTTGAACTGACCTTGACCCTGACGTGATGGGGCCTAACTGACCTTATATTCGAATTCAGCGACCCGAAAAACATAAAGATAGATAGGTCTGATTTCTCGCGCAGACAACTTTTTTTATTTTGTGTGCCGGTGTTATTTTTCTACCATCGCCTCTTCTTTTGTATAATAGATATCTTGTTGCTTGATAATTAGTATTATTCATAAACTTTTTTGGGAGATTCTTTGTACACTTTTCTTCATCTTTATCCATACATGGAGAATTCAAATTTTGTACTCCACAAGGACCATGTATCATTAATTGTTTTACAATACTATATAAATTTGGATAAATGTCTTCATTTGGAATTTTTGCACTTATAAGATCATAGATTTTTGGGGAGTACCAAGTTTATCATGTTTATCTAAAAATAATAACATGTGCATATGAGGAAGTCCTCGTTTTTGAAATTTAATAACATAAGTATAAGCAACACTTTTTCCTATAACTCCTTTTTTAATTACTAATTCTTTAAATTCTTTGACTTTTTGTTGAAATAGCTTAGCAACAATATCTGGTCTATCGATAGCAGTTTCATATTTTTCTAAATTTTTGATTATTTCTTTCCATTTTGGATTGCACGTCATTGTCAAAAATAAATCGTGTTTACCATAATGATTAACAAGAGTCATGGAATCAAGATCATTTTGTTTTAAACATTGAGGACTTCCAATAAAATTTGTAACGATAGGACTTTCCTCACTGGATATCAGTCAGATCCAGGATTTGGATAGGGGAAAGGGATAAGAATAAGTCTGTTGTTTGTATATTTCAATAATAATAGTAATGTATATTTCGTAACACAACAATAGTGTGTAGGTTTAGATGTTAAATCCCGTCTGAAACAGAAATCAAGTATGCGATTTGTTAAGAATATTTCGCCTTTACAATCAGAATTGTTTGAACTAGCGCGGTTAACAATATATTAGCGAGACTACGCAATTACGGAGCAATTACGATTATACGGTTGCGGCATCAGTGTATCGGGTCGGTATCGGTTTTACGGAACGGTGATGGATTTTGAGGTTAGGATTCCATTCAAGTACGGCGGAGTCGTATGCGCACTGCTACGTTGGTCCGGATGCGTCCCGTAACAAAGGTTTTGATCGCCCTTTGTGCTCACAGTTGCGGTCGGAACGGTTTTGCGGTATTTTGAGGTTATCCTCGGACTTGTAGAGTCGTGAGCGCACGATCTATTTGTCCATATGTGCGCACAGTGACAAAGGAAGACGTGAAACGTCGGCGTAGAGATGGTTCCAGAGATTAGAGGTTAACCTCGAATTCACCAGGACGTGAGCGCACGACTTGGTAAATCGTCGGTGAGTCTATTGTTACTTCCCCAACCCTGTGTGCTCACAATGGCAGAGGGAGCAGCAATGCATCAGGATGTAGGCTAAAGGGTTTCGGCGACTCTGGGTGTCGTCCACGTGTGCTCACGTGGGCGAGACTCGGTGTCCTTTGGAGGTTCCGGATTATTTCGTGTGCTCACGACAATAATCCGGGATTCGGGTTTCGGTGCTGCTAACTAGTCCTCCCGTGAGGTCTATCTCTGGCTCTCCCTGCAGTATTGTGTGCCCACGGTACTGCTATTTACTGTGGGTTGAAGAAGAAAAAATGTTTGATCTTCGATTTGACAGAGAACCACCCACACGCCCACACACACACACACACACACACACACACACACACACATATATATATATATATATATATATATATATATATATATATATATATATATATATATATATATATATATATATATATATATACATCTAGAAGCCCTGAGTAGAGAGTTTCCAGAAGAGAAGATACAGAAGAGAAGTAGTAGAGGAGACGTCCGTAAAGACTCTTCGGAAAACTTATAGAGATAAGCAGACTGCCGTCGTACAGCTGCCTGCCCAGATTGCACAAAAAGCGATCGCACGGGGAAAGCTTAAAGTAGGTTGGTTAATTGCAGAATCAGGGAGATTAGTTAAGAGACACGATCACCTAGATGCTATAAATGCCTGGGTTTTGGCCATATCGCAAATAAGTGTACAGAGACGTACGATAGAAGTAAATGCTGTTTTAAGTGCGGAACGGAAGGACATGCAGCGAAAAGTTGCACGAACGCGGTGAGTTGCAGTCTCTGCCGGGAAAAGGATGGAGAATCAAAGAGTGACCATGCAGCTGGTAGGTACGTGCCTAGCCTACTGAAATGTATTAAAAGTACTGAAGAACCAACGAAAATAAAGATAGTTCAGATAAATCTAAACAACTGTGAGACAGCACAGGACCTACTCAATCAGTATGTCCGCGAGAAAGAGGTAGATGCAGCTATTGTGTACGAACAATACAAGGATCTAGACGAACCATCGTGGGAAATGAACACTACGGGTAAAGCAGCAATCTGGGCTTGTGGAAACGTTGCTTTCTGTGAAAAAATGGAGATCCGTAAGGAAGGATTTATACGTGCTAAGGTAGCAGGTGTTACTGTTTACAGATGCTACGCTTCACCTAACGCTCCAATCAAGCAGTTCGAACAACTGCTAGATCGGCTCATACAAGACGCAGTAGGGAAGAAACCAATACTGATTGCAGGCAACTTTAATGAGATGATGCATAAAGACTAACCACAGAAGACGAGTACTCCTGGAAGCATTTGCTCTCCTGGATTTGATCCTAGTTAAACCTAGGATGCATCCACACATTTAGAAGAGGAGACGTAGGGTCTATTGTCGACCTGACGTTCGTTAGTAGCAGCCTTATTGGCTTAGTTGATTTATGGGCAGTAAGTGAACTCTACACACATAGTGATCATCAGGCCATAATAATGAAGGTAGGAATACGAAGTAGGGGACCCAGCGCGAGTAAAACGACAAATAGAGTTAGTTGGTAAACGAAGGATTATGATAAGGAGATGTTCCTGTTAGCACTAGAAGAAATGTAACTATCTGGAACGGCGAACAGCAAGTCGGAGCAAGTGACGGTAAACATCACCCAAGCATGTGACGCTGCAATGCCACGAAGAGTGGCATACAGTAGACGACCATCAGTGTACTGGTGGGACAAGGTGATTGAGAATACACGTAGCAAGTGCCACTGGACCAGAAGACGAGAACAATGGGCGAGGAAGAAATACTATAAAACTGGTATAGGCCAGGAAATAGTAGATGCCCGCGGACAAGAAATAAGGGACGCTAAAAGGAGTCTTAAGAAAAAAATCCGCGAAAACAAACGACGGTGCCTTAAGGAATTACAGGATTAGGTCAAACAAGACCCTTAGGGTCGACCATACAAAATAGTAATAGAGAAGATTAAAGGAAGCTATGTGCCCCGTCCAAAATGCCCGGAGCTATCACACTGGGTAGTGACCACACTATTTCCTAGGCAACTGGAAGAGCCAAGTGTCATCGAAAGAGGTTTAAATGAAGAGACTATCCCACCGATCACGATTGGGGAATTGTTAGCCGCCTGCAGAAGGGTAGGAAACAACAAGGCCCCAGGGCCGGATGGCATTCCAAATATTGCATTAAAGCATGCTATTCACGCTCATCCAGAGGTCTTCGTAGACTTGTACAATGCGTGTCTAGAAGAGGGAACATTCCCCACAAACTGGAAGAAACAGCGTCTCGTGCTACTGCCAAAAGGAAAGAAGCCACCCCAGGATTCCTCATCATACAGACCGCTTTGCATGCTGGATACCCCAGGCAAAATCCTGGAACGCATTTTGTGCGTCAGAATGGATCATTTTATAGAAGGAAAAGGTGGATTAGCAGAACATCAATATGGCTTTAGGAAGAAGCGTTGAACCCTGGACGCAGTTAGTCTAGTGATTGACACTGCACAAACATCGATAGAGGCGAGAAGATAAAAGGAAGGAAAAAATAAGTATTGCGCCATTGTTATATTGGATGTCAAAAATGCATTCATTTCGGCCTGATGGACTGAAATACACGAGGCACTCCGGAAGCAGAATGTGCCCTTATATATAAGCAGGATGATCTCCGACTACTTGAAGGACAGAATTCAATTATATGACACTGAGGATGGTACCAAGACATATAAAGTTACAGGAGGCGTCCCTCAAGGGTCGGTACTTGGCCCACCGACTTAAAACATCATGTATGACGAGGTACTGAGGCTACAATTCCCTGAAGCAGCAACAGTCGTAGGATTCGCTGACGACTTAGCAGTGGTGGTAGTATCGGAACATAAAGAAGAGTTGACAGACATAGCTGAAGAGTTAACCCGTATAATACACGAATGGCTAACAGAGACGGGACTGGAACTAGTCAGTAACAAAGGAAGTTATCCTTATTTTCAGTAGGAAGAAGATGGAGGAAATCATACTGACGGTGGATGGACATGAGATCGTTTCTCAACCAACCATCAAATACTTGGGCATCACCATCGATGCAAGACTAAGTTTTAAACAGCATCTGGAAATAGTCAGTGATAAAGCAGCAAAAGTTGGGGCTGCTCTATCACGATTGATGCCAAATGTAGGAGGGTCATATCAGAAGCTAAGGTTACTCTTAGCTAGTGTAACTACATCGATTATTCTATACGGAGCCCCAATATGGGCAGATGCGATGCGAGTGAAATGTACGAAAGTTGACTACCGTGTATAGGCGAAGTGCACTAAGAGTGGCGTCTGCTTACTGTACGGTATCGGACGATGCTGTGTGCATTATAGCAGGTATACAGGATGTATTCGAAGCTAGGAGACGATCGAGTGTAAACAAGATGGGACGCTAGTGGCAAAGGACGATTGACTCATCGTCTTATACCAAGGGTAGAAGACTGGATTGGAAAAAAACATGGGGGAGTTAACTACTACCTCACGCAGTTTTTGATCGGGCACGGATGTTTTTGGGCGTACTTGCATCGGTTCAAACTAGACGACCATCCGAACTGCCCAATATGTTCGGATGCAACAGAGGATGTTGAGCACGTCTTTTACGAGTTCTCGCGATATCATCAGGAGCGAGAGAAACTTGAGAGTTATCTTCAGATCAGAGTATACTCCTGAGTCGATTATGACGACCATGCTGACCTCAGAAGATTGATGGTGCGCAGTTAGCGACTATGCAGCAGACATTCTCAAGAAAGTCAGGAAAGTCGAAGAAGACAGAAGAAGACGAAGAAGCTGATTACGTACGTGTGTATGTGTGACGCAGAAAATGAAGGAAGACTATAGTGATGACGACCACATCAACCAGAAGCAGGCAAAAGCCTTTTGCCCCCCCCCCCCCCCCCGCGAAGCATTGCTTGACGGTGGTACCGCGGGGTTCAGGGGAATAGAAGATAGAGCTAGGCACCTTTACCGACGGTCGATAAGGGTAAAGAGGGCGTTCCTTTTTACGGCTGGGTGTTTTTTCACCTGGCCGTAGAGGGAATGGGTTTAGTTGGTGGGAATTCGACACATGGCTGACATTGTGGATAGGGCTGTTTGGACGACCCGATAAACAAGGTCATGTTATGGTCTTTCTAAGATTTTCCCTAATACCTCTTTCCCCGAGAGAGAAACAAAAACACTTATAATACAATTTATATATACAAAGTTTATAACATCTTAAATAATTTTTTTCAAAAAATGTATTACTTTTTTTTTGTTTAATCAATCTGCCTAGTAACAATTAAAAATTGTCTTTTCTTATAACATTAACTCTAAATTTATGCTACTGTTTAATTAAATTTAAAAATACAGATTATAAAAATTTAATTAAATGATTCATTTTACGATTGTTGAAATATATCTGTTCCCTTGCAAAATCTTATGACACAAAATTTACAATATTTTATAAATATCAACTTTTATGTAATTGAAAATTCAAATCCTAAAAAATTATTGCACTTATTTACAATGTACATGTTAAAATAAATCGTCATTGAGGATGCGAATGACTAGGGTAGGCGCATCGTTGATTATGCGGATTTACATATTTCGTTGTGTTTATTGAAAAAGGGGTATCAGAGCTAGACAAAAATGATCGCGGAATTATGCTATACATTTATGTTATTCGAATTGACTTGTGCTTTTAATTTATGAGTACGTGGAGTGAGAAATAGAAAAATCTTCCTAAGAAGTAAAACGTATAAGAAAAAAAAAACATGAGCCGTCATAGGATGCCTGGCAGATGTGAAATTTAGAAAGGTCCTACAAAATATATGATTGAGTTTCATAAGAAAAGGGTACAATGGAAAGGAATACACGAGAAATGCTCGGAATTTTTGCATTTCTACTTCCAGTAAAATAACAAGTCAATTATACATAAATTAATGCTAGAAAGAGTCTCACTGAGTTATAGCGTAAGAGAGAAAGTGGACGATGACAATAGCCAGAGATAAGGTAACCTACGGCTTAGATTCAAAGCACTCGAAAGCAGAGGCCGACAGAACAAAAGTGATGACTCACTCAAACTCTATAAGAATGCACTATGAATATATCATACATTTAAGAAACATAAAGAAACGAGAGACAACAAAATCGAGAGAAACAAATTTTACGCAAGATTTAAATGCGACATTAATAATGAACACGGTGCTACATGTACTCAAAAGTTATCAATACGCGAATTCATAGATCACAAGAACGTATAATACCGAAATCATTAGAACGCCTAATTATGCCTACAAAACCTCACGCCATAAAAAATTTGCCATAACTCAAAACGTAGACCAAAAAGTACCGCCCCACACCAGCCACTAGCCGGAATAACGAGCAACGAAATCATATTCTCAAAACCCGCCTCACAAGCAGAAGTGGAAAGGTAGCCTGATTACTGAACGTTGAACGGCCATACGTACGCATTTTAACGAGACTACATAGCAACATAATAAAAATCGAAAAGCAAGAATCGCAAACAACATTAAACGGCCATATATACGCATTTGCATGACGCAAGATATTAGCGGAAATTTAATCTAAATGACTCTATAATATAAGAACCGAGTAGTAGCCATCAATATTCCACAGGTGGGCTAACAAGCAGACGGTAGAACAAAGCGCCCACAAACCTAGAGCAATTGCACAACCCGACTACTAGAAGACGACGCGCAGTGGACTGTGAAAAAGAAAAAGTGGAATAAATGTTTATTCCACTGGAAAATCCAGTAACATTTCTTTTTTTTTTGTAATTTTACAGTTCATCAGATTAACTATTAATATCCGTTTCCCCCGAATACCTTACATTACATAAGAAAATAATTGGAAAGGCTATCAAATTAGATAAAAAAATGTATGGAAAATGGACTAGAGGAGAGCGAAGCACGATTGGCAGGTTAACTTTGATCCAGGCTATATTAAAAACTAATTGACTTTGGGAAATTTAAAAAATACTAACTTACTTGTTAACTAGAACCAAAATAAATACCGTACTTTATAAAACTGTGCATGCATAATATTTTTTGTATATTCATTGAAAAGAAATCTACCAAACGTGCCCCGCCACTTCGACTAGCGGGGCAACATTGGCAGGCGGGTAAGGCGAAATTGGCGCGGTCTTTAGACGAAATTTCACAGGTGCGCCCAGATTAGAAAATGTAAAAAGTATAAAGTAATCAACATTTTTATGTAGATGATTCGATTAATTATTATTTTTACATAAGTAATTTAAATAAGTACTAGTTGAGATCGAACAACTAAATTTATTTAAAAAACAAACAAGAAGACACCCCTCAATTGATGAACTCCAAAACAATGTAAAGTGAGGTTATGTCTGCGAGGTTTGCACAGCGATACAGCGCTGCTAGCGCCAAGCGTGCCCCGCCTGTACTTGCCAGACGTGCTTCACTCAATATCTTTTTTCAAATTCAGAATTTTATAATAATATTTAATTAAGGGCAAGAAAAAAAAAGAAATTCAAAGTTCGAAAGTCAAATTTCACAATAGGATCATTTGTAAGTAACTTTAGTGATTACTTCATAGTTTACTATGTGATAGAGATATCAGTGCGAGCGTCTTACTTTTAGTGAAATATTCAATGTTTAGTTTTTTTTTATTTGTTTTTGTTTATCCGGAGAGTTGGAAAAATGCTTGATGCACCATGTCAGAAGTCGTGCGAGACTCCCCGTGTGTGGGACTCTCCTGACGCGAGACCATTGCCAGGCATACCCACTTAAACTCCACCTCTCATAGGTTGTTTTTCGTGCAGAGAACCGTCTCCACGTACGCCGTTATGTCGTCACAATTATGCTTGCTGCCAAGCATCGGTTCTACTACTGTCTCGGGCGTGAACGTCCCTATCGTCAGCTCCAGTTCTCTTCGTTTTTCAGCTCAGCGAGAGCAGTCAAAAAACGTGTGTCTTACGTCGTCCCGTTCGTCACCGCAGTATTTGCACCCCGGTGTTGCGATTTTATTCATCACGAAAAGGTAGTTCCCAAAGTACCTGTGACCGGAGAGAAACTGTGTAAAGTAAAAGTTGACATCGCCCCACTTCCTGTCGACCCACGGGTCTACATCTTTGATAAGGGTTCTGGTCCACCTAGCCCTTGGACATTTGGTCCACCTAGTCTGCCAATTACGCATTGTTATTTCTTTTTCTTTCGCGGCGATGGAAGTGCTGTTCGACGCTAAGTGAGCCTCGTAGATCCGCTTGCGTTCAGTCGCAAGAAGATCCACGGGAATTACCCCGCGATTACCATCAAAGCCTCGGCCGCGACTATCCGGTGGGAGCACGCTATTTTTAAGCCCCACCCCCCCCTGCTGTACCGCCATTATCATTTTCCGATACTTATTTATACTCATAGCAGTCTAAAAGACTCAGTGGTCTGTCAGGGCCTTCACATTTAGCCTTCACGTGCCCGTAGCCGAGGCAGCAGTAGCATCACGTGACGCTCGCTCGAACCCGCACTCGGCAGTTTACCCAGCTGATGCGAATCTTTCCCTTGTTGAGCAGGGCGGCGGCCTTGGTCTTTGACATCCTCTTCGCCACAGTCCGTGACGGCTGCGAGAGCACTGTTGATCTCTTCCTTTGTCGTAAGTCCATCGATGTCCTTGATCTCTAGAGTTCAGTTGGAGATCATGTTCTCGATCGTGCCTACTTGTCTGATTGCGTTTTGGATAGCTTTTTGCAATGACTTCATTTTGTCGTTGGTCTTACCCACCCCCACCAGAACGCCACCTCGTCTTGTTTTACGGACGAACTTGACCTCCGTATTCAGTTCTTCCGGCTTTACTGCGCCTTTATCTGTCCCAGAATGTCAGCGTAGGTCTTGCCGTTATCTGGTTTTATAAGAATAGCATCCGTCCTCTGAAGTGGAGCCATTCCTCTTTCTCTTTCGGTTGGGTTTGCCCCAGTTTGTTCTGCGGTTTCATTTTTGCCTTCCTGCCGGCAGCTACTTCCCATCGTATCTGACCATGAGAAGTCTGTGTAACCCCCTTGCTGTCCCTACTTGTCGAGGGTGCGCTGTTTACTTCCTTTTTGTCTTTTTTGGTAGGGGTACCACCGCCCTCATCAGATAGTGCTCGTGCCCTCTTCTTCGACTTTGCCGTTTTTGAGACTCTGCATTGTCCGCTCTAGGTTGTTGGAGAGGCTGCTTTAAAAGTAAGATAAAGATTCAATCTTCAGTTATTATTTTTATTTTAAATTTTATTAACATAAATCGTGCGAAGGACTATTCACTTGATCTTCTCTTCGCTCAGAAGGGCTTGTCTCACAGCTGGATTTCAATGAGGATATTCTGCCCTGCGATGATCATCACATTCCCGGCGTGTTCATGTGTAATGTGTGTAGTAATACTGTAGAGTCCCGTGTAAATAAACTATGTAAACGTAAATTTTATACTGCTGACTTTGATGTAATTAGAGCACGCCTGTCGGAGAAGAGCTGGGAGACTGTTTTAAGCTCATTATCTGATGACCTTGACCTCTCTGTGGACAAATTTAATGGTATTCTAAGCAATGTCATTGCTCGGTTCGTTCCGATCTCGAAGCAGTCCCTCATCTCTTACCCGATATGGTATGACGCTGATCTGATAGAAGCGATCCGTAAAAAAAGTGGCTCACATCGCGTGGAAATCGTTTAAGCTTAAGTGTGATGTAATTGCGTTTAAGAGAGTGAGAGCTGCATGTATAAGAATATCTAGGTCTAAGTATCGTGATTATATCTCGTCTGTTGAGACGGGCTTAAAGCGAAATTTGCGTTTATTTTGGTCTTTTGTAAAAAACTTGAGAAGCAACTCAAGTATTCCGTCCAATATGTTTTGTAGTCCCTCCCGGGCCTCCGATGATATTGAAGTTTCCAGCCTTTTTTCCAAATACTTTAGTTCTGTATTCAGAACTGATGCTTTAAGTGATATTGAGCCTGTAGATGACTCTGAATTCAGTCTCTCTGATGTTGTATTGTCTATTGAAACTCTACGGGGGATTTCACCATGCTTTGTAAAGCGGTGCTGTTCTGTTCTGAAGCAGCCTGTTGTTCGAATCTTCGATTCTTTGTTGCGCTCTGGCTATTTTCCCGCTGCTTGGAAATTTTCTCATGTTGTACCGATTTATAAAAATGGTGATAGGTAGAGCGTTTCGAATTATCGTCTGATCTCGACGATTAGCTGTATTCCCAAGATTCATGATGCGTAAGTTGCATCCGTAATGTCTAACTCACTCCTTGCGAAATTGGCTCAGCAGCAGCACGGCTTTATCAGCAGCCGATCTACTCTTATGGACCTCTTAGTTTTTAATGATTTTGTGTCTGAGTCTCTATGTAGACGTGTACAACCACAAGCGACTTACATCGAAACTGTGGAATTTCGGATTAAGTGGCAAACTCTTCGATCTTTTATGCTCTTATCTAACTGACCGTTCGCAGGCGGTCAGAGTCAATGGAGTTGTAGCACGGCCCGAGCGTCTTACATCTGGCGTTCCTCGGGTTCTCACCTGGGACCGCTTCTTTTCTGTATATATATATTGATGACCTTGTACCGAAAATTGAATCTGCGCAGGTCCTAATGTATGCTAACGATGTAAAAATTTTTATGCGTGTAACAGCTGAGGTCGCTCTCAGACTCCAGAGGGACCTGGATTCTCTCTCTGCGTGGTCGATTGACAACGGTCTATCTTTCAATGTCAGTAAGTGCTCGGATATCTCGTTCTACAAAAGTAGATCCCCGTTGTCTTTCTGATAAATATAAGTAGATAAATTAATTACTGCAGAAATACCTGATGAAAATAAACAACCAAGGTTATAATCTATAGTACGATAATTCATGATACATGGGTCATATGGTGATTACAATATGAATTTACCATTTATGGAAAATGATAAGAAAAATTTTTCCAAAACTATTAAATGACAAAACAAATTACATTTAAAGGAAATACGAAAAATAAATTATATGCAGATAATATATCAGTTGTTCCTTATAATCCATTTCGCTACTAAAATTCAATTGTCACATTAATGTAGAAGTATGCTTAACCGTTTAGTGTGTGAAATATTTATTTAAATATTATTATAAAGGCCATGATTGTACATTTATAAAAATAAGTAATATTGATGTTAATTCTCGTTCTACAAAAGTAGATCCCCGTTGTCTTTCGACTACCGCATTGACGGCGTCGAACTGCCCAGAGTGGAATCGATTAAAGACCTTAGTGTAATCTTCGATCTGCATTGACATTTTTCAGCAGGTCGATGCCGTGGTCTCCAGGTCCCTCCGTATGCTTGGTTTTATCAAGCGATCCACCGTTGACTTCTCGGACCCCTTTGCAATTCTCCACCTATTTAAATCAAGTTCAATCTCACTTGTTATATTGCCCTCAAATTTGGCGTCCTCACTATCTAATCAACAAACTTGAATCCGTACGTCACTCTTTGCTTAGATACATGTCTTATAAGCTTGGTAAATCTTTACATAGATTCTGTCATAATTATTCATTGATTGCAGAGGAGTGTGACATTCCAGCGGTTAACTCAACCCTTTATCTATTTGACTGTGTTATGACGTACAAGATTGATCATGGTCTCACTGACTTTGAGTACCTGAGCAGTCTGTTCGTCGGTAGGACGGCCGCGTATCCCATCAAATCTTTAGAGACCTAAATAAAAGCACCTTTACCTCGAACCTGGGCTTTTTCAGCTCCATAAACCGTATGAAGCGTCAGAGGAATTCACTTCCCAGTAGCATTCAATGTAAAGAATCGGTTTTCCAATTTAAATCGTCTGTCCAATCTTTATCCCTAGCTTACTAGCTAGATGATTGATTTATCGTATACCATAGAACTGCACTAGGCCGCTCAATACTCTTGTAATCATCGTTTCAAACCGCGTTATTATATAATTGTATTTATATTATTATATTTCTATTCTGTAAAGGGCGAATCCGCCCGTTTGATAATAAATAAATAAATAAATAAATAAATCAGGTATCAAAAAAGGTCATTGATCGTATAATATGAATGTCTAATTCTAAAATTTTAGCTGCCAAAGTGACCCTTCCTACTTTCCCATCTCTCTCTTTCTCTTTCTTTCTCTCTCTCTCTCTCTCTCTCTCTCTCTCTCTCTCTCTCTCTCTCTCTCTATCTATGCGGATGATCTGCAGATCTACAGCCAATGCCACCTCGAGGAGCTCGACTCCTGCTCTGTCAGGATGAGTGCTAACGCCGAGAGGATTAGTAGCTGGGCTGCTTTGAACAGGCTTAAACTGAATGTTACTAAAACCAAGGCTATTGTCCTGGGTTCCCCCTATTATATAAATGCTTTACCTAATACCGCTAACACCTATATAAATATAGGGGGAGCCCAGGTCAATTTTGAATCATCTGTGCGTAATCTGGGGCTGGTGCTAGACTCCAAGCTCACATGGAAAGAGCACGTTACGCAAATTTGTAAACGTGCTCACTCTTTAATGTATCGCCTCTATTTCTTTCGGAAGAGCACCAGCCTCAGGCTGCGCAAACATCTGGTGCAGGCACTCCTTTTCCCTCTCATTGACTACTGCTCACTTGTTTACTGTGACTTATCACAAGAACTTGACCTAAAACTACAGAGACTTGTCAATACGGGGATCCGCTACATCTATGGTGTAAGGAGGGACGAGCACATCTCCCCTTACAGGCGTGAGCTGCAATGGCTCACCACCGCCGGACGTAGGAAATATTTTATGGCCTGTTTGCTAAGGAAAATTTTCAACACCTCTACACCATCTTATCTAGTTGCCTATTTTGATTTCCACGTCGCGCTCAGGCCTGTGAGGGGTGAGGTGACTCCACTGGACATTCCGCCCTTCAAAACGGAGACACTAAGGAACTCATTTTTCATCAGCGCCTCTTACCTCTGGAATAGCCTGCCATCTCAAATACGTAACACACAATCCATATCTAACTTTAAAATACTAGCGAAAAATTACTTTTTCAATATGGAAAACACTTAAACATCACACAAACATCCACACTTCCGCTTTCATCTCATCTCACCTCATACCATTTCATTTCACACTCGTCACTCGTGCTATCACCAAACTCACACACGCCTACACCAAACTCACACACTGAATACCTTATACTTTTTATTTTACTTCTTTATATTGATATATGTACAACATAATGTACAATAATAAAAATTAATTAATCTAATCTAATCTAATCTCTCTCTCTCAAAGGGATAAACCTTTACCACCTACTAAAACCTTTTACCTTTTCTACAAAAATTTCTTTAAATAATGTTTTATAAAGGAAAAGGCATAAATAGCTTATAAAAGGTCGAAAAATGATTATTTTTATTGTTCAACAGTTTCTAAGCATTTAAATTAAAATCCGTTTATTTATACCAAAACCACAGGTGTACAAAGCATGCTCCTAAAATTTCAGCCCAATCGAACTGTATGGTCACTTATGGTCACGAACCCTACGGACAATGCCAAAATACTTAAAACAGTATATGGGGTGTCACTATAGGTAAGTAGGTGCTAATATTGATTAATTTGAAACCAAAGTGTCTTAATACGTAGATGTTTAAACAAGAACACGAAATATGTGTTTCCGGCATTACGACTTAACGTAAAGTCATTAAATACATCACAGAAAGACAACTACCTTGTTTGGTTCAGTGTAATGACTTATAAAATAGTTTATAATAATAATATAATAAAATAATTAATATGCTACGATCTCACGTATCCATTGAAACATTGAAATTGCTATTTCTTGAAAACAAAAATGTGGCTTGAATTGCCCATATAGAGCCCAATCTTTCAGCAATATTGCTCGAATGTTGCGTTCACAGATTTGCTGGATTCAATAATATTGTTGAAAGATTATAAAACCTTGCTAAGCTTTTGGAGCAATGTTGCTGTGGACAGCTATGTCCGTTCTAACATTGCAAGTTCGCCTGGTCTGGGCCGGCTCGTCTACAGCACCCGATATCGTTAGAACATTGTCTTAAGGTTGCATAACTAGATTCCGCAATATTGCACAATGGCATTATAATCTTGATCCGACTATTGGACAACATTGCTACCAGATTAAACAATATTGTATAAGTATTTAAAAATTTTCGCATTAGTATAAAAATTTCCATTGTAAATGCAAAATTATTTTAGATAATATAGCAATATTTGTTAAATATTGCACTATCTAGTGAGAATGTTGTATAATAGCCGCAGTAACATTATAATGCCCTTATGCAATGTTGCCAAATTTTGTATTACAACCTTGAGACAATATTCTGACGATATTGGGTGCTGTAGACAGGCCGGCCCAGACCAGGTGAACTTACAATGGTAGAATGGACATGGCGGTCCACAGAAATATTCCCCCAAAAGCTTAGCAAGGTTTTATAATCTTTCAACAATATTATTGAATCCAGCAAATCTGTGAACGCAACATTTAAGCAATATTGCTGAAAGATTGGGCTCTATATGGGTGCTTTGCCAGAAAGCCACGGAATAATAGCGAGCTAAGTCAATAATAGTGATAACCCTGGTAGAAACGTAATCAAATGGTTAGCTATTGGTGTCTATCATCTATGAGTAGAACTTGCACTTACACGCTATTAACCACGTAGCGCACGACTCAGACTGAAATTTTTGCTATAAAAAAGAGTTTAGCAGAATTTTTTAGAGTTTCCAGTGACCTGGACGTTTACTCAGAATGAAGATTCACGTAGACCTCAAGAGCTTAGTATTCATAAGAATTAGGATAGCTATGACACAAGTACGGATTGTAAATATATGTAGATAAATATAAGTAGATAAATTAATTACTGCAGAAATACCTGATGAAAATAAACAACCAAGGTTATAATCTATAGTACGATAATTCATGATACATGGGTCATATGGTGATTACAATATGAATTTACCATTTATGGAAAATGATAAGAAAAATTTTTCCAAAACTATTAAATGACAAAACAAATTACATTTAAAGGAAATACGAAAAATAAATTATATGCAGATAATATATCAGTTGTTCCTTATAATCCATTTCGCTACTAAAATTCAATTGTCACATTAATGTAGAAGTATGCTTAACCGTTTAGTGTGTGAAATATTTATTTAAATATTATTATAAAGGCCATGATTGTACATTTATAAAAATAAGTAATATTGATGTTAATTCTAGTTCTGATAATAACGTTGAGAAGGAAAATAATATCTATGATTATGATGAAATCAAACAATATATTAATACATGATACGTCAACACACCAGAGTCATTTTATAGATTATTGGAATATCCAATGCATTAATTATCCCACGTTATATACAGATTAGCAGTTCATCTCATTAACGAACAGTATGTATTTTTTAAAGAAGGATGTGAAGATCAGTTTATTAACAAAGATTTGAACACAACATTAACTGCATGGCTTATATTTAATCAGATTGATCCCAATGCAAGACAAAATCTATACACAGATATTCCATACAATAATGTATTGAATAAAATAAAAATTACAAACCAGTTTTTGCAAGGATGTATTCCGTTAATCCAAAAGATCGAGAAAGATAATTGTGATGATATTTCATTATTTCACGTGTCATTATTAAATATACTGTTAAATATTAGATGTACACATGATGGTAGTTAATTCTTGTAGAACGTTTTTGAAATGCTCCAATAAGATTGCCAGATTGATAAATTCTAACCAATTAAAAGCACGACTTCGGAAACGTTTCATAAGAATTAATTACCGTCAAGTATATATGAATATATTCAATACAGCCAACATTCTATAAAAGTAGTTATAGCTACTAGTACACAGGACCGGCTTTAAAATTATAGAATAAAATAGAAATAAATTTTGAATATTAAAAAATGTTTTTAAACTCTTTGTAATTATTTGATGACAGTATTAATTATATTAACAAAATCTAACAAAAAATAAAACTAATTAAACAATTTTTTTATATACAATTTACAAGATAATGTAAATTGTGAGATTATAATAACCATAACATTGATATTCTGTACTAAAATGTAATACATAATACGATATTTACTTTTATATTAAATGATAACGATATCTTAAATACCTAACGAAAGAGAAAAATGAAAACAATTGAAAAAAAACGTTATGAAACGTTTGTTTGCTAGATTCTTCAGTTGGATTTTTTTCAGGTGTAAAATTTTACAATTTATAAAATAAATTTAAAAATGAATGCAACAGACAATAACTATCAATAAGTGAAGACAAAAGTTTTTTCATAGTTCAAACAGTTTTCTTCATTTCATAATTGCTGTCTTCTACGTTCACTAGTTTGTTTCCAATCAAAACAGCTATCTTCGGATTTCTACACATTTTTAAAAACACGCCTCTAAACAACTTTAAGTTAGTTAAGCCCTTTATTGACCAAAAAATGTTGTTGCTTCATTATGATAAATATAATAAACTGGACTTTGGTTGATTGATCTCAGTTCTTTTTTATCTGTTATTTCGTTGCGTAATATATCAAACTAGCCTAACCTTTTACTTCTTTTAAAGTTAATTTTTTGAAATTTTAGTCCTTTTAGTAATTTTTTTTTAAGTATTGCATATTTCTCCTGAAAATAAAATATAAGCATCTTTAGCACCTTTTGATCATGGTTTTTTTGTAACATTTGTATTGTGACGAGACACGAGTCTCGCACATGTAAATACGTGTGAAGGCGGCCACAATAGACGCGGCATGCGCAGAGAGCGCGCGCGCGTAACGAACGAAAGGCAAATTCGCACGACGCGGATTGAGCGCGCGCGCGCAACTTTCGCAGGGTGAGTCCGCACGAGCACGGAGCGCGGCAGCCGTGGTGCACCGCGAACGCACCTATACACATCCGCGCAGCGCGCCTTTATAAGGCGGATCGCGCGGAGCAACGGGCAGTTCTACTCGAGCTCCACTCCGGGTAGTATCGTGCGCACACGTTACTTCAAGGAACAGCGAGAGATAGACCTACGCCGACGAAATCGTCTCGTGAGCCCACGTAACGATTTGCTAGATGAACCGAAACCCGAAATTCCGAATTGTCATCCTGACACACGAGGCAACCCGAAACACCCGAGCGACATTGATACTCGTCTACGTCAGCACACGTGGGCGACACCCAGTGCCACCGTAAAATCCTAACCTACATTCCGACACATTGCTGCCACCCTCTGCCACTGTAAGCCCACAGGGTTAAGGGAGTAACAATAGTTCCGCCGGCGATTCGCTTTATCTCTGTGTGCACACAGGATAAAGAGAGGAACGAGACGAGCGACGAAGATTTGTGAAGCCGTGCGCTCACGACTCCACAAATCCACAAAGGGATAACCTCAAAACACCGTGACACTATCCCAGCCGTTACTGTGCACATACAGAGCGGTCGAGATCGCTGTTACTCGACCCATTCGGATCGGCGTAGCCGTGCGCACACGACTCCACCGTACCGAATGAATTCCTAACCTCAAAATCCGCCACCGACCCGTCATACCGCCACCGAACCATTCTTGTAACGAAATCGCATATATATTCTTGTAAATTGTCAACCGCGTTAGTTTAAACAATTCTATTTGTAAAGGCGAAGAATTTTTAACAACACGCATAATTGATTTCTGTTTCAGCCGGGATTTAACAACTGATTCCAAATTGCTATTCTTTAATTAAGAAATATATTTTGTTATTGTTGAGAATATAAAAACAGACTCTTTTTTGCTCCTTTCCCGTATCCTGATCCTGGAACCGACTGACTATCCAGTCTCTTGGGAAAAGTTAAACCGTTGCAGTATCACTAACATGAAATCACTGATTGTTCTGATACACTGATACCCTCGAATGATTTCTACGCCTAGACACAAAAACCAAGTGCGAACTACGTAGACCTCGTCATCGGCGACTCTGTACACCTAGACGCCGTCCTCGTATGATGTGTGTACCTAGAAATAAAAAACCACGGAGCGCACCACCTAGACTTTGTCATTGGCCACCCCGTACACCGAGATACCGCCCTTGAATGATTTTTACACCGAGACACCAAAAACTACGGAGTGCACTACCTAGACTTCATCATCGTCCACCCTGTACACCTAGACACCGCCTTCCAATAATTTCTACATCTAGACACTAAAAACTACATGTGAGCGAGCATGCAGAAAAACATTGAGAAAGCAATATCCATCTGTGTATAGCTGTGCGGCCAACTTCACGGTCCTAACACTTGTTGCGGCTAACTTAACAGTCCTAACATTTTTTTATTTGTTTCGAGCATTTTGTGAATAACACACTCGTATATTATACCAAAGGTACTTTTTATCAATAGTTTTCTTAAAAATCATAGTTAGGCGTAATAAAACATGATATAAGTCAAAATATATAAGAGATAAGAAAGAAATGCATTTATTTCTTTGTAATGAAAAATGCGAACCTCAACATAGAAGTAAATAGTAGCGCGGGCACCGCGGCTTCGTCTGCTTCTTAAACTCGTCTTTGCGGTGCTACCGCGCCTCTTGATAATAGAATCTAATAAACGTAACTTTTGAAAACTGTTGATATCTGGTACCATCCGCAGTAAACTAAAAAAAAACTGAAAAAAACTAATAATACCTGTAAATAACTGTTGACTTTGTCTCAATTCCGACATTTCTTCCGCTGAACATTTCTGTTTTGTTCAGTTATCGTCTGTTTTAGTCTGAAATCTTCAGATGGAAACTGTTATGTGCAGAAGTTTCGTTCGACTAAGGATCAATATAAGTATGGAAAATTATCTAATTTTATATAAAATCATATTTTATTTCCTCACATAAAGATAAAGTTATTTTATTTCATACTTATCTAAATTATTAAATAAGACAGTATTTAAAATATATTACGATAGAGTGTGCGTAAAATGCACTATTACGCACGCTCCGCGTGCGTTTAAGCAAATGCAAAAAGTTGATTTTTAAAATTCTATAAATAGATAAAATTTAGTTGTCAATATTAGAATGACACTTTATTGATTGTGGAATGTATGCAGAATGCTTCAATGCATCTATTTTTAAATACGGTTTACTATTTAAAAAGAATTTTTAACTATAACAAACTTTAGAGTATTTTATAAGTAAACCTAAAAGAGCAGTATACCTAATAGTAGAGATCTCATTTAAGATTAATCGATGGTAATGACTATAGATAATTAATAAAAACGTTAAAATAATGAAAATTTACATCAACTTGGGGTGTGCTGTAAATTTGTATAAAATATATTTGAAAATTATAGTAAACATATGTAATACATTAATAAAAGTATATAATTGATGGTAATGTTTGCTTAAAACATCTATTTGATTATAAGTTACGGTTTATTTAAAAAAATTTATATTGTTTAATATTAATTTATCTTTCTCTACTGATAAACTCATGTAAGTGCTCTTTATATAAAGAAAATAATTTCATAATGCTTTTTGTCATTTTATATTCACAAACACACGCTTTGAAAAAAGGATCATATCTGCAAAAATAATTCTTTGCAGCATCCCTTTCATCAGGATCAAATCTCCAGATTTCATCTTGTGATATGCATGAATGCATTCAGCATTAGTCATTTTATATTCACAAACTGATAGCTTTGAAAGAGAGATCATATTTGCACAGAAAATTATTCGCAGCACTCTTTTGATCTCGACCAAAACTGCAGATTACATTTTGTTATATGCATAAAACCATACGGCATTCGTCATTTCATATTCACAAACACATAGTTCTAAAAGAAAGATGATATCAGCGCAATAAAATTATTTGCAGCATGCCTTTCATCTGGACCGAATCTGCACATAACATCTTGTGTTACACATAAAAGCATACAGCATTCATCATTTTGTATTCACAAACACACAGCTTTAAAAAAAAGAGCATATCTGTACAAATAATAGTTTTCATATATTCCTTTTTTTTCGACCAAAACCGCAGATTTTATCTTTTGGGATGCATGTGCGTCATTTCATATTCACAAACACATAGCTTTAAAAAAAAAGAAGCATATCTGCATAAATAATTATTTGCAGCATCCTATTTATCTCGACTAAAATTGCAGATTTGATCTTGTGATATGCATCTGCGTCATTTCATATTCACAAACACATAGAATTAAAAATAGATTATACCCGCACAAATAACTATTTGCAACATCCCTTTGATCTCGACCGAAACTGCAGATTTCATCTTGTGATGTGAATGAATACATACAGCATTCGTCGTTATATGTCACGAACACAAAACTTTAAAAAAACGATTATACCTGCACAAGTAATTATTTGCATTATCCCTTTTATGTAAAACGAATCAGCAGATAACATTTTGTGATATGCATGAATACATAAATCGTCATTTCATATGCACAAACAAATAACTTAAAAAAAAAAATTATATTTGCACAAATATTTAATCGCAGCATCCCTTTTATCTGGACCAAATTTACTGATTACATCTTATGATATGCATGAATACATCAAGCATTCGTCATTTCAATTATTCGCAGTATCCCTTTGATCTGGATCAAAACTGCAGATTACAACTTGTGATATGCATAAATACATACAGCATTCGTCATTTTATATTAAAATATATAACAAATAAATAACTTAAAAAAAATCACATCTGCACAAATAATTATTTGCAGCATCCCTTCCATCTGGACCAATCTTCAAATAATCTTTATTAATCCATGTGTATATGTCATAATATATGTCGAAAATATAAATACCAATACATTAATTCCTTCTATTATTTTTAAATTTTGTTCACAGCTTCCAATGCATCTGAACTAAATCTTAAAAATGTTTTATGGTAGGAACGTATATTTTTATCATATGTACCTTTAATACAATTAAATAGTTTTATATTTATAAAATACAACAAGTTTTAGGGAAGAAGTGCAAAAAAAACATCCGGGCGATCGGACTTTTTTTACATGCTTTTATTGTTAAAAACTAATTGACAGTTGATACAATTGAAATTTTTTTTAGTGACCTAAACGATTTAAGTTTAAAAAACATTCGTACTGTAAAATAGATTAAATTTTTTATTGTTATGAGTTTTGAAAGGTTTTTCCAAAATTGACCCAATATAAAATTTTAATTTAGTGTAGATTATCAAAGAATAGTCTTCGACTTGAATAGCGATCACTTCATTTCAAAGCACTCGAGTCAGCTGAGCAACAACGGTAATTTTCTGAATACGCACTGAGACTGCGCATGCACCAAAAATGGTATAAATAACCCAGAGAGCGGCGTAATAGTTTAGTCGACTGTCATACTTCGAAATGGGTAGTTCAGCATCCGAGCAAGGGATTTTACGTGAGAGACACACAGACCTCTGTCTTATGCACACAATCTTCCGAACGGAAGAGCCCCTGGCGGGTGGCATTTCTGCCAGGGCAGTTGGGTGAACCCTGAGATTTCGGTAGCCTCGGTATACCCCCACGAGAGGATTAGATTAGATTTATTTGCTGTACAATGTGTTGTACAATACTTGTATATATCGATACATAATTTAAAGTTTAATTGGATTGAGGATATGTGTGCAGGTGTGCTTGAAGGTGTGCTTGAAGGTGTGTGTGTGTGTTTGTAGTTTTGTTTAATGATGGTGATGTATGAGACTGTATGAGAGGTAAGTGCTTGGTTTTCTATGAGGATGATTACGAATTACGAATTTTCAAGGCTAAAAAAGTATTTTTTAGCCTCGCTTTTGAAATGATTGATGGGTATGATGTCTCGTAATCGTGAGGGTAATGAATTCCAAACGTATGCGGCGATTATGTGAAATGAATTCCTCAGCGCCTCCGACGAGAAAGGAGGTATGTCTAGCGGTATCGCTTCACCCCTCACAGGACGGAGTGCGACGTGGAAGTCAAAGTAGGCAATTAAATAAGATGGTTTAGCATTGTTAAAAAGCTTTCGCAAGAAGCAAGCCGCAAAGTACTTCCTACGTCCGGCAGTGGTGAGCCATTGCAGCTCGCGCCTGTAAGGCGTGATGTGCTCGCCCCTCTTAAGACCATAGATGTAACGTATACCTGTGTTAACCAGTCTTAGTAGTTTAATGTCGAGTTCTTGTGTCAAGTTGCAGTAAACCAGTGAGCAGTAGTCTATGATCGGGAACAGTAGGGCCTGGACGAGGTGTTTGCGCAGACCGAGGTTCGTGCTTTTCCTGAAAAAGTATAGCCTATACATAAGAGAGTGAGCACGCTTACACATTTGTGTTACGTGCTCTTTCCAGGTTAGTTTGGAGTCAAGCACGACCCCCAGGCTGCGCACAGAAGATTCAAAATCGACCCGGGCTCCCCCTATATTGATGTACGTGTTAGCCATTGTAGGTAGAGCATTGATATAGTAGGGCGAGCCCAGGACGATCGCCTTAGTTTTGAGGACATTGAGTTTTAGATTGTTATGCCCAGCCCAGCACCTTATCCTCTCGGCATTAGCTCTCATTCTGTCGGAACAGGAGTCAAGCTCCTCGAGGTGGCACTGGGTGTAGATCTGCAGGTCATCCGCATAGATCAGATGTGCAATATCCACGTCCAGACAGAGGCTTATGTCATTGACGTACAGTGCAAAAAGTAGAGGGCCCAGTACGAATCCTTGTGGGACTCCCGTATTGAGCGGGAGGTATGAGGATAGTTGATTGTCGTCACCAATGAGGGCCTGCCGTCTGCCCGTGAGATAAGATGCAATCCATCGGATGACCTGCTTAGAAAAGCCGAAAGAGGTTAGCTTTCTAAGGAGCTTGGCGTGACACACAGTGTCAAACGCCTTGCTAAAATCAAAAAGAAGAAGAAGTGTGACCTTCTTTTTGTCTATTCCAAGCCTGACATCATCAGTCAGCTTTATTAAGCCGGACTGTGTGCTGTGACCGGTACGAAAACCTGTCTGTAGGTCATCAAGGAAGAGCCTAGTTTCCAGGTAATGAGAAAGCTGCCTATGTACCAGCCACTCCAGCGCCTTGGATAGAAAACATAAGAGTAAGATCGGACGATAGTCAGTAGTGGATTTTGGAGAACTGACTGTTGAGTGCACGCACCAGTGACCTTTTCCAGTCCGAGGGGAAGCATGACTCGCTCAAGGAAAGGTTAAAGATACGACATAATATGGGCACCAGTACTGGCATGGCCTTGGAGACAACAACCTGTGGGATGCCATCAGTTCCCCTGGCCTGAGAGGTGAAATGCTGAACTGCGGCCAACACGTCCGATTCCGTAATCTCACTGAAGCTGAAGTGGACAGGATATTCCAGACTATCAAGTGATTGCAGTTGTTCGTCGACAGAAGTGGCGAGTGGATCATTGGATATCCCGCTGAAGTATCTGTTAAGATCATCTGTTGAGAAGCGAGATGGAGTGGTTTCCTTGGAGGTGGTGATTCCAAGTTTCTCGAGTTCTCTCCAGATTTCCCCTACATCTGTTATGTTTGATAGTCGTGAGTGATAGTAGTTCAGTTTGGCTTCCTCGACCTGCTTATGTGCGTTATTTACTGCTTGTGTATAAAGAAGTTGATCTTGAGGATGACGTGTCCTGCGAAATATCATGTTATTCTGTCCCGCTCAGTCACAAGGTCTCGAAGAGCCGAGGTGAACCACGGGTGTCGTGTGGGTCCTGGCGTTACAGTCCCTAATGGGGCGAGCTGATTGATGGCGTTTGTTAGGTTGGTGTTGAGAGTGTTGATGCATGTCAAGGGATGATGTGTCGATTGTAGACCAGTCACATGTGTTGAGGTAGTTGTTTAGTTTTTCAGCACTGATGCCTTTGTAATTTCTATAGGAGTATGTTCTAGGTGCTTGTCGTGGAATTTGCACGTCGAGTGTAGCCGTAATGAGGTCATGTCCGTTTATGAATGGTGAGTCAGTCTTCCAGTGTGAAATTAGGCAATCCTGTTCATCGACCAGGCAGAGGTCGAGCCATGTGTCAGAGTTTTGCTTGTGGTGCGTAGCACCATAGGGCACCGATTTGAGGGAGTTCTCTTCTATGAGGGCCTTGATGAACTTGGCATCTTCTGAGGAAGAGAGTTGATCTGCATTAAAATCTCCCATTATAACTTTCGTGGAGTAGTTGTGCATGTGACTATTCAGCTGTTCAATGAAATTGTTTCCTTGTAAGAAGGGCGCGTGTGGTGGCCGATACACAACCGCCACGAAAATAGGTGGAACTCCCTTCGCAGTGATCTCACAGAAGAGATACTCCGGGTAGCCTGGCTTTCCCGTCCAGATCCCATCGGATGAAGATATTATTGTAGCAGTCAGCGTGTTGTGGATGTAGAGGGCCACTCCTCCACCGTTTCTGTTTCTGTCTCGTCTGTGTAGCGTATAGTTAGTCAGTGTGGGAATCGAGGTTACTTTATCATTGAGCCAGGTTTCTGTTACAGCCATTACGTGAAAAATGGGACGAGTAGACAAAAAGAGTCTTATCATTTCAATGTGCCCCGTGAGAGAGTTCGCATTGAAATGACAGACCCGTAGTTCTTCTGACAGAGTTACCTTGGAGTGTGAAGATTTCGCGATCGATGATGGTGGTTTGGGTGGAATGAGGTGTATGTATTTTAGTTGATGTTGTTGTTGTTGCTGTTGTTTGGTGGTGTCCGAAATAAAAAATTATCTAGGTGTTCCTCGGTTTCGATGACGACGGCGCGGTTGTCGTTGAGGCGGATGTAGAGCTTGCCATTCCTCACGTATGTACGACATCCTTCCCTCCTCTTGACCTCCATCCGCGCTCTTACCCTCAGCTTGTACACCTCTGGGGAAAGGAGCGGATTGATGTTGATTAGCCACTGGTGGTCTGAAGCTGGGGCTCGCGCTTCCTCCAGTAGGTCTGCATCCAGCTCCGCTGTGTAGAGCTTGCGCTTTCTGGCCTTCGCAGCTATTATTGAGCAGGCGAGGGCATGTGACACCAGAGTGACAGCAAGAGGTGGCATTCTGGCTGAGTTGTCAGCGGCTGTGTCCAGTCTTCCCATAACCCTCGTTCTTACTACGTCCCGTTGGAGAACTGTGGGGTCCAGCGCAGTGAGCACCGCATAAGCCAGCAGCCGCAATGAGGATTCCTCAGTGTATCGGAGTTGTTGGTGTGCTCCTGCTGCCTTTTTATGACGGATATTTCCCTGCAGAGGTGAGCCAGTTCGTCGTAATTGCCGTCGTGAGGTGTGCCGTTACTGCTGTTGGTTGGCTGCGGGATAGCAAGATTCCTCGATGCCAGGTCTTCTAGCTTTACCTGCAGCTCACTGATGTTTTTCTCAGCATCATATCTCGGCCCCGCGCCCCATGGGGGGCCGTGTGGGGAAGCTCAAGGCATAGCTCACACGTTAAACAATTGGATTAATGTCTTATGTACACAGACCTCCGTCTTATGCACCCGGACCTCTGTCTTGCACCCACGGACCTCCGTCTTATGCACACGGACCTTCGTCTTAATAAGAACAACAAAATTTGGTTTAGGACATTATTTACGGATATTTATCTGTATCTCATTTGTGCTTATAAAATTTGTTGTTTCGTTTAATATTGGCTGTTTTGAAGGAGGTGCGCTGTTCGCTTTGGCGATCTGTGACTGATCCAAAATTGTTACTCTAAAGTCAATGTTAGCGCGATTGCAACATTTTACATAAGTATGCTAAACTTTTAAATTAACTACTGGGGAAAATGACTGAAAAAATTCTGAATTTAACTACTGGGAAACGAAGAGGCCTTTACTGGAATGATGCTCCTTAATATAATATAGGATAGGATTTCAGCGCTAATAATATTGTCAATTCAAGCAGAGCTGTGAAATTCATCTTTAAAATCTAAATATAGTAGTGCATGCATATGAAGTAATCTTCGCTTTTGAATTTCAATTACATAAATGTAACCGATAATTTTACCAAAAAATTTTTTTTCTGTAATTAATTCTAAAAAGCAGGTACTTTAAGATGAAAAACTCGAACTACTAAATTAGATTTATCTAATGCATTTTCATTCTCATTTGGATTTTCTACAATTTTAATCCATTTAGGATTACAAGACATAGTAATAAATAAATCAGGTTTTCCAAATGTTTGGACAACTGTCATTGCGTCTACATAATTTTGTTGCAAAGAACGAGGACTTCCAATAATATTGATGGTAAAATAACCATTTCGCCGATGTTGACATTAATTGATTGAGCTTTATTCATTACATAAGCGTTAATCCGCGATATATTTCAGTCCTTAATTTAGTTTGACGATTTCTAATATAAAATAATCTCGTTCCTTCAACTTTACACCATGAATCTACTATAAATTGTTGAGGTGATTTACCTAAATTTAAACAAGGATTAAATTCATTTCGTACAATTAAAAGGAAGGAATAATATTGCAACGCTGTAACTTAAGTTTTATTTTTAATTTTACTTTCATAATAATGCGAACAGGTAATTTTATTTACCTCTGCAGGTTTCCAGGTATGAAATACATACCTTGTAAATTTCTTCTGGTAATAATAAATAAATAAATAAATAAATAATTAGGTTGCCATCCTCCTTGTCCGAAAGAAAAACTAAAAGGATATGCCACAGAATCAACATTTAATTATAATTTGAATTCTTTCAGGTTTTGAATTATTTTTGGAATAAATACGAAGATTGCGATCAAATGTAGGTTTGCACTCCTCACCTACAAAAACTACTGCTACTTCATTACTCGATGGAAGTTCAAAGATTTTATTATTAGAATAATTTTGCCGTGTAATAAACATTTTAACTTTTCTAAGTAATTTATTGGCATTTCGAGCACGGTTTAATTCTTCTTTCTCAACTTCATGTATCATTTTGTATGCCACAGCATAAGGATTGTGATATTGTCAATTTCATTTAGTAATTTTATGTTGCATTTTATATCAGTTGAAAACCGATTTTCATTAGCTATTTCATTATCTATTATATATAATTGTACTAATTTTTAATTTTCATTTATTACAGGGTTTAATATGCAAGCATTATGATACGTTTGACCACAAATGCGAATATTTTGAGGTCAATGGCCAGAGACAATATCTAATTTAGCCCCAAAACTGGCAAAAGCTGCAGCATTGTTATAATTTCGTATTAATCGCATAAATTGTTTACTTTCTTGTGATTTGCGATTAGTCAACTGCAACAAACGAATCGGATATTGAAATTTATCTTTTACATAACTTTTCCTTTATGGCAACAATTGCTATATTTTTTATTAATTGGTAATTCTAATAGAAAGTGTTTGGCATTACAAAATTCACATTCTTGATCTATTTTGCCTAAATAATTCAGGGTCCCTGGCAAAAGTTAAAACTAAGAAAAACTAAGAAAATCTAAGAAAAACCAAGAAATGTGAATAATTACAGAGAGAAAAAATAAGAAAAACTGAGAAATTCTACAAAAAATGAATAAAATATTGAGAAATTATCGGAATTCTTATAGAGTAATGGACAAATTTCTTACTAATTCTTAATTTTTCTGATTTTTTTAAGTTGATTTTTGTATTTCATATTAAATTTTTACATTTCATTGTCGATATTTTTCCATAACTAATCTATGTTAATTATATACTTTTTACAAAATAATAAATAATCATACTTCTTACTATATCGCACTCTGATCATTATTAGATTTATATGTTTACTGTTATTGCTTTATGAGATGGATCTAGAACGTAATAATAATAATAAATAATTATTGTTTTACTTGATCGCGCTCTCATCTTTATTTAATTTATATTTTGACTATTATCGATTCGTGACCGGCTGATAGCCACCGTGATCTTACTTACACATAGCATCTAGTTAAATTTACATCGTCGTTTAGTTGCACATGTTATGTTGTATGTCTTTATTAATTTTTACAAGATAAAGAAGCAATATTTATAAAATAATTAGATAATTCTTATTTAAAAATATGATTTAGAGACCAGTTTAGATCGATATGTATGGTTCTTACAAAAAATAAAATACTGATTGGCAAAGACCGTGATTGATAAACCAGTCAACATCAATGTAGAGAATGTAATAATAATTGTATACTTATACTTAACACAATAAACTTATTATTATCATTTAACAATGAATAAAACATATAGTTATTACGGTGATGTAAATTTCAGATACCGAAGATCACGATGGCTGAACGGTAAGGCTTCATAACCTTAAGGTTCTGGGTTCAAGTCTCAGAGATTTCGAAGTTTTTTAGAAATATAGTTATTTAAAATTGAGTTCTAGATCCATCTCATAAAGAAATATCAACGGATCAAGAAAAATTAATAAATGTTCAGAAAAACTAAGAAATATTAGGAAAAAATGCTAAAGCATGAGATTTATTCAGGAAAAACTACGAAAACTTTGATCCAACGTTATATAAAATCATTTATACCATTATATTATACCTTGACTCAAAACAGTATGAAAAAATGATAGCTCTTGAAAAAACTAAGAAAAACTAAAAATATCTAATAAATTTGTCCATTAACGTAGAGTAATTCTTAGAGTTTCTTCAAATTTCTTTACATTTATTAATAATTTTTTGTATTTCTTACAGTTTCTTAGTTTTTCTTAGTTTTAACTTTTGCCAGGGGTATGTTTTATCATTATTTAAATTAAACATTGATTGAATCTTATTATTTGTATCGTCTACTAATAATAATCCATTAATCGATGGTACTTTTAATTTATTCCTTTCATTTATCTTTGAAAGACGTTTTGTTTTCTTTTTTTTTAGTTCGTTTAGATAGTTTTTATAAATTTTTATTCTATCCCTGGTAGAATCGGTAACCCGCTTAATGGCCAGTTCTTGGCATGGAATCTAAGAACTAGGCAGTTTTCTTTGCCATTTCTTAGGCAGAATATAACGCTTTTTCTCCAACTTAATGGGCAGTTCTTGGATTCAATATACTTAACTTTTTCTTAAGTACAAACTGCCCATTATAGTTGGTCGAGTAACACAGCTGGGTTACACGTGGTTATCACGGTTTGAGGTTAGAATTGGAAAATTGTAGCTAGCATGCTTGGATTCGAGTTTTTAGTTTAAAGGAAAGTATAGAATAATTGTTTGCATCCGAAAAAATTTTGTCTGACTGGAGACTTGAACCCTAACCCTGCACGAGGCCAAATAAGTACGGCCGTGCGCCTTAGCTGACTGAGCCATGCTGACGTTTTTCCACACGAGTCTTACGACCTTCGGCATATATTTGAATTATTCAAATTATTCAGTTTACGCCTAAATATTAATAATTTTGTATTTTACAAAAATTTATTGATTTATTGATATTTTTTCATGAGATATAATTCTCAGCCATAAAAAATGCCCAAGATATCGCTACTTTTAGGAAATTTGAAATGTCCAGTTATTTTACATTTTACTTAGCCAGTTTTTGCCTTTACAGCCATTTTAAATGGGTGATTTTCTACCAGCGATGTACTGCTCAGAATATGATATATTCTGAGCGGTACATTTATTATCAAACTTCTCGATTTTCCGCTAACGCCTGGTTTGGTTTTGGTGTTGTAAAATTACCCGATTCGTCCTGAGTCATTTCGATTTTTAAAGTTAGTACCTCTATATAAAATAATTTTTCCGAGTCGTCTCCTAGTGCTTTTATTATTTTTGCCGGATTGATTCTTGCTTTTATAAGGTCTTTGACTATATGTATTATAATATTACTGTTTGCTACTTTCTCGATTACTTTACGCGGTACTTCGTCTTTTAAAAGTTTAACTATTGTTTCGCGCGTTTCTATTGTATCCTCGCTCGGTTTTTCCTCTTCGATTCCTATTATTTCCCGA
This sequence comes from Nasonia vitripennis, assembly GCF_009193385.2. Lineage (NCBI taxonomy): Eukaryota > Metazoa > Arthropoda > Insecta > Hymenoptera > Pteromalidae > Nasonia > Nasonia vitripennis. The sequence goes on from NW_022279600.1 coordinate 2,052,775, forward strand.
AAAAAATAATATAATGCTTTATCGTTCATTTTTCGTCGTCTAAGTCAGATTTTGTAATTTTTGCGTTTGATCTTAAAATTTTTGCCGCATTGCTAGCTTTATTTTCTGACAGATTGGGAAACATTGTTGCTCGATTTTCCGCTGCGTCCGTTTAAAAAAAACTCAAACCGCAAAGAGCTCCCCCAATTTCTGTTACGTCCGGATAAGCCTCACAGAGCGAATAATCGCGTAATTTAGAAATAATTATTACTTGCCCAGAATTATACGTCCTTTAGTTCAGCACGGCGGTTTACACCGACCACCTTGGGCAAAGGTAACGAACGCGTAGGTAAATACGGGCAGATTACTAGGTGCTTACAATCCCGAAGCGGCCGTTCAGGTAAGCTGCGCAGATATTGTAGTAAGCGAGAGTGAGGACTAGATTTTATGACAAGCACTTATACACTCATGCATACACTGTTACAATGATCCGGATAATGACAGAAGCTTACCTTAAAATCAATTTTGTTTACCTTTCTGCTCTGCTATAATCTATGCCTCTCGTTCGCTGCGTTGACTCGTTCTTGGGCGGAAAGTTTGAATAAACCGCGCGACTCATAAGTTATAAGTTTTGAATAGAAGTTTGATTTATTCTTAATAGAATATACAGAGATACTTATACAGTAAAAATATTGTAAGTCGCAGTGTCAAAAAGACTAAGAAACTCAGATGCTCGTGAGAAACTAAGTTGAATTAGAATAAAATGTCGAATGGCAATCGGACAGAGCTTTGCCCTGTCAGTACGAACTCCAGGTGCAGAAGGCTCCTCCTCATGGACACACATGGGCTTTTATAGGCCAGTGGATGCTTGGAAAAAGGATAGGGCAAAAGGTGTTTTTTTTCGGCGTTGCTTTAAAAAATACATAGGCGTCCCTTTTTCTAGGAGTTAATGTATAGCTTATCGGGTGGCCGTGGCTTGTCAGCTACCCGAGGGCCATTACGCCAAGCGCTCATAACTTGTTCTTCTCCTTCTCCAGGTGAACTCGTGTCTAGCAGCTGTCAGTTTCCTGTTTCGTGAAAAGTCGGCTGTGTACACTGAGAAAACTAAGCTTCAATAAAATTTGGTGATTATATAATGATGCAACGGTGATACCATTTTTTCAAACGATTAAAACAATTATTTGTTATTACTATTTAATCATTTTACCGTAAATCGTTAACGTGTGTAAATTCTTTCAATCAACTCACATATAGTTACCGAAATATTCGAGGCATTTGGTAATATCGAAAATCGATAATTTAAGAATGCGCAAGACACAAATGACTTCTAAGAAGTTAATTTGTACTCCAGAAATTCAAGTACACTTACTGTATGCATATGATGGTATTACACTGACGGATCTTGCAATTGTAATAGTATACCCTAAAGGCATTTGATGAGTGCTTGACTTTAATATTAAATGAACTCTGAAGAAAAAATTATGATATTGGAGAAATCTCCCACACTTTTGATACGCTTCTTTTTATTACAAACAGTTATGTGTATTTCGCATATACACACGTGTTTCGACTACACGTCATTCTTATTTACAAAAAATAACTTATGACAATGTACAACTTTTGGAGTATCAGTTTTTAGTTACAAAAATTTTAAAAAATCTGAGTTTATGTATAGGTGGTGCACTGTACAAACTCAAAACTTGGTGTTCAAGCTTTCGTCATGTATTTCAACATATTTATATTGGTTAGTAGCTATAATAGAACTGGAAGATCTAGTTTATTCTCAATATACGCATTTACACATTCTAGTTGTAGTAAATTTATCAAATTACAGAAACATGTTGAAATCTATCACAAGGGCTTGTAGAGTGTGGTATATTCTTCACGTACAGCCAATAATAATATTGTATACAAAAAGACTTAGAACCGACAATGTTATATAGACAGCAGCATAGCAGAAGCTGCTCAATCAGCAGCATAGGAAAAGATGCAACAGAGACAGCAGTAGCAGCAGTAGACCATAGATGAGAATCAGCAACAAAAGTTGTATGCGTGGCAGTCAACTATAGAAGACCCTGGATTCACAGCTGTAGCCTCAGAACAGGCAGTAAAAGTTGGATCTCTAATGCTATTATAAAATCATGCAGAACCAAAGAATTTTTATATAAATTATGGCAAATAGATATTAAAAATGAAGAACTTAAACATGAATACAAAACGTATACTAAAACTTTGGACGAGGGGGACTTTTCCGTTTCGGAGCTACGAATCTCGCTCACGCTCGCCTTCCTCCGATTTGCCGACGTACTCATTTTAAAAATATTCTCGTAATTATAATCTTGAAGTGGAAAAAAATGCTAACAATTTAAAGAAACTATGGAAAATCATAAACAAAAAAAACCGCTACCAATTCATTGGTACGTAGCTTCCTCCAACTAAATTCGTAGGTCCAACTCAATATATAAATAAAATATTGTTTTAATATAGAGTATATTTATGCTTTTTAAATGTTTATGAATACATTTTTCTGAAATGCCAGCAAAACCGCGCTTGAAGGTATGGTTAATTAATTAGATTTAGCGTATGAATCCGATGTATATAGAGCCGTCGTACCGTTGATCTCGGTTTTGTATTTGATTTCTCCGAAAGAAGCGGCGATCACACAAAGAACTGTAACCGGAATAGCTTTTTATATCGCGTGGATTCTCAAATCATAATCTACGTATGTTTTTTAACTGCATACCCCGATTGAGCTTGAATATGGCTTTGTCCGCGTGACAGAGTGTTTTCCAATTTGTTTGTCGATCTATAAATAGAGTGATATAAATTCCCATTATTGATGATAGCGCGACGCTGATATATGTTGTTTATGGTGCTTACCTGCTGCTGCTCGATGAGGTACGGCAGAGAGCCCTCGGTTTCGTGCTACGACTCACATCGCCGGCTGGCTCGCTTCTACCTAAATCCTTGCGCACCGCGAGCAGGCAAGCCGATCTATCGCGATTGCGAAATTACGTGATCGCAGGGCCGTATTTGAGCAGAGGTATCTCTACTGGGTACTGGTCCCTTAGAAACTTCTAACACACCAAAAAGTTTTTTCTAGAAGTTTTGACGAAACTCAAAATTTTACTATTACAAAATTTTCGCTAGGAGGAAGCAGTAGGTAAAAAAGAACCATTAATGATGCCATAAGTTATATAAAGATCAATGATAATGAAATTACGACAACGTAGAAATAGCGGCAACATGAACAAATTATATATTTTCAACAGGGTATCGGCGTTCAGTGTCAACATCATCAATACAAATTTAGTCGTTTAGCATGTACACCCCTGCGTTTTTAATGTAAAGTCACCTACATGTACGACACCTCGAAACTATATAGAGCGATGGGAGTCTCGAGACTGCCAACACGTGGTTGCCTACTAAAATTATTCACTCAACGCACATACATACATACATTGTCTGACAATATACATTACACTTACAACTATGTACATTATTTTTCCTTATATATACGAAATGAGAGGCTTCGTGACAAGCAACTTCCTACGAAGCGCGGAGTATCGGTTGAATTCGCAGGATAATAGCGGCATAGATTAAAACGATTATAGATGCCCTTAGTTTTATTTCACACACTTCTGACCTCAACCAATTCAAAGGCATTACTCGTGTAATTTAAAAAACTTGTAAACTGCCGCTGAGATGCATCGGACAGGTGGTGAACACGGAGGAGCACCAGATCATCGATAGCAAGCTGCACCGTGTCCGTTATTTTTTGCTGCTTACACCGACGCTCATACGCGAGCTTTAAATTCGCGTTTGCGCTCTCTATTCAAATCTCGTGCGCTACGTCAGCTTGCCGAAGCAGAGGAAAGATCTCGTATAATTTCTCTCGCGGGCCTTTTCCATAATGTAGCTTATACGGAATCATTTCCGTGCTCTAATGCGTCGTTAAATTAAGAAAATTCTCCACGCACGGGATGATTTTTACTTACTTTGTATGCTGCTGTGAGCAATATGTTCGAAACAATCGTCCCAGTTTGCGCATGGTTCGCTCAACGGGATTTGATTGCGGGTGCCAAATAGACGAAAACAAAACTTTTACTCCTTCTGACTCTAAGTTTGTTTTCCACGCCGCACAGTGGGAGAAAATGGACAAAATTCGAGCCACGCGTCATTTTTAATCGTAGAGCCATGATTTTTTTTAAACTCTTTAAAAAAGCATCAAGTTTAAGCTACAGGTGTGGAAATTATTGTATCACCTTCCCCTAAACCCATGCGACCCCTAGAAGCCATCCCATACCAAACCACAAGCAGTCTAGCTCATCTATCCCAGGGAACAGCGAGTTAAATCGCTTTATTTTTCTTCAAATAATTAAGCCACACACCATAACCAGCTAATAACCTAAATACCTACCCCTAACCCGCTTAACCCCTAGAAACCACCCCTACCAAACTACAAGCAGGCTAACTCATCTATCCCAGGGAACAGCTAGTTAAATCGCTTAATTTTTTCTTAACTTTCCTTTTTCGCACCTGTAGCTTAAACTTGATGCTTTTTTAAAGAGTTAAAAAAATCATGGCTCTACGATGAAAAATGACGCGTGGCTCGAATTTTGTCCATTTTCTCCCACTGTGCGCCGGCGAAATAAACTGCGTTCCATAATCGCATAGCAACTGTTTGCGTTTCTCTACAGTGACAAAATATCGCTCACGTAATTTTTTCAAGTAGATCGCTGTGGTCGCTTGTTTGATGAGATATAGCGTGATGAATTTCGAAAATAGATCTTGTATCACAAAAATGTTTTGAACACTGGCAGTAGATGTAGGGAGCAGACCATAAAAATCCACGGACACGAAATCATTCCGGCACTTAGCCTTGACAAACTCGTAGCTACCCTCCATCTTATAATTTAAGTATTCCACTCTCTGACATAAATCACAGCATCTAGTAAAGTCTTGAATATCACGGCGCATGCGTTACCAAAAGAAAAATTGAGTAAGGTAGCTGTAGAGTTTGTAGCTTCCCGCATGTCCAAATTTCTCGCGTCCCATTGCAAAAACTTCGTGAACTAATTTGCGCGGTAGCACGATTTTCCACTGGTCTTTTGTCATGAGTTTGCAATACGTAACTCCGTCGTGTATCCGACACTCTATGACAGAACTCGGTTCCGACAATCATTTTTGAATTTGCGGATCTTCCGCTTGTATTTCGTGCAGATTATTCACGGCTTCGATCATTTCACATTTCTGACCAATGCGTGACAAGGCGTTTATAGTAAGACTAGTGCTCGCAATTCCCCTGGAGACGCTCAAAATAACTTACCGTATAAAGTAGTTTTCATTTGGCTAAAGAAGTCAGCAACAATATTATCCGCACCTCGACAGTGCGAGATAACGAATAAATATTCCTGGAAACACAAAACCCAGCGCATTAGTCGAGCCGTGTGAAATGGTATCGTCAATAGGAAAGTCAGCGATTGATGATCAGTCAAAATATCGAATTCAGCCCCGATAAGATACATGCGGAATTTATTTACCGAATAGATCACCAAGAGCAGCTCCTTTTCGGTCATGGTGTAGCCGGTTTGGCATTTGGTAAGAAGTCGACTCACTAATGAAATAATTCGCGGTTCTCCCTCTTCGTCAAATTAAAATAGGATTCCGTCGATCCCTACGTCACTTGCATAGCATTGCAATCTAAATCTTTTATCGCCCATATAGTGGTGGAGTGTTATCGTCTCCAAAAAAAAAAAAACACCCTTTTACATGTTCGAACGCCGCAGCATGCTTTGGAGTCCACTTCTACGTACTTCCCTTACTTAATAAATCCCGAAAAGGCGCGACACTATCGGAATGCCTGGCATTGAAACGTCTATAATATCTGAATACTCCCGAAAATCCCTGTAATTGTTTCTAATTGTGCGGCTGTGGAAAGTCTCGAATGGCCGCAAGCTTCTCTGGGTCAGTCGACCACCCTTACGCGTAAGTATGAAGCCCAAAAAGGGTACAGCTGAACGGAAAAACTGCGATTTTTCAAAATTGAGCGTGAATCCGCCTTCAATGAAGCGCGTAAAGAAACACTCGAGATGATTGACGTGCTCATCGAAACTGCTTGAGGCGATAACCGCGTCATATACATACAATGTTACGAATTAGAGAACTCCGGTCCGAAAGCTAAATCAACCCACAAATAAAACCAGCACCAACAGTACGTACTACAAAGAGAAATGCAGTGTACTGCCAAAAGGACTTGCGTAAGGGGATTTGCCAGTATCCCTTTACGAAACCGGACGTTGACTTATATTGTACTCAATGAAATCGCTGTAGCAACTGTTCAATGGAGGGAGGTGACTCGTTATCTGCCTCCTTATTTTCATTTGTCCCGCGCGCTCACACAGTCTTAATTTGCCATTCTTTTTCGTCACGATGCGTAGAGGGTTGCAATATTGACTATGAGATCGTTCTATTATCCCCATGGCAAGCAGTTTCTGAAATAGCTTTTGCAATAAATCCCATTGACAAATTGCGACCAAATATAATTTTCTCACGATTGGTTTGTTTTTCAGCATCTTCAATTTATGCGCATAGACATACGTAGAACCGGGTTCGTCAGAAAATACAGCCTAATATTTCAAAAACAATCGTTTTACACGTCTTTTCTGCGATTCATCTAACTGGTCAATACACGCAAAATCTACACTATATTAAAACACTAAAATGAACAATTACGTAAAAATTCACCGGAACTAGTAAATCATTCTAGGATAATAATTATTTTATGATAGAAATGAATTACACTTTTTCGATAAAGAATGGTTCACAAAAAGTGACCGAGTAATAAAACATTTCACATAAATTACATATAGGTATAAAACAATGATAAATATTTATATTTATGTGATTTTTTTGGTAGTTGATTCAAAATGAATTATGTATACATATCTTAGAAACACAGTAAGATTGGACCATATGTGTCGGATGCTGTAAATGATAATCTTTTTCGACAAATATGGCAAATATGTTTATTTGTATTTATAATCTGAACTATTTTTAAAATCATATGCGCCACATAGATACATATGTATGTTTTACATATATAATTAGTAGTGATCTTGAGATTCGGTTCAGATGAAAGGATACTGCGAATAATCATCAGTGCAATTATGATCTGGTTTTCTAAAGATATTTGTTTATGAATGTGAAATGACGTATGCCCTATGGATTCACGCATATCACAAGGCGTAATCTGAAAATTTGGTCCACATGAAAGGGATGCTGCGAATAATCATCTGTGCAATTATGATCTGGTTTTTAAAGATATTTGTTTATGAATGTAGAATGACGAATACTCTATGGATTTACGCATTTCGCAAGACGTAATCTACAGATTTAGTCCAGATGAAAGGGATGTTACGAATAAACATCTGTACAATTATAATCGGGTTTTGTAAAGATATTTGTTTGTGAATGTGAAATGACGTATGCCTATGGATTCACGCATATCACAAGACCTTATCTGCAGATTTGGTCCGGTTGAAAGGGATGCTGCGAATGATCATCTGTGCAATTATAATCTTGTTTTGTACAGATATCTGTTTATGAATGTGAAATGACTCATGCTCTATGGATTTATGCATTTCGCAAGACGTAATCTGCAGATTTGGTCCGGATGAAAGGGATGCTGCGAATAATCATCTCTGCAATTATGATCAGGCTTTTTAAAGATATTTGTTTATAAATGTAAAATGATGTATGCACTATGGATTTACGCATTTCACAAGACATAATCTGCAGATTTGGTCCAGATGAATGGGATGCTGCAAGTAATTATTCTCGCAGATACGATCTTGTTTCTTAAAGATGTTTGTTTATAAATGTGAAATGATGTATGCACTATGGATTTACGCATATCACAAGACCTTATCTGCAGATTTCATCCGGATGAAAAACATTTTACGAATAATAATCTGTACAACTATAATCGGGTTTTTAAAGATATTTGTGTATGAATGTAAAATGACGTATGAACTATGAATTTACGCATTTCACAAGACGTAATCTGCAGAATTGGTCCGGTTGCAGGGGATGCTGAGAATGATCATATGTGCAATTATGATCTGGTTTTTTAAAGATATTTGTTTATGAATGTGAAATGACGCATGCTCTATGAATTTACGCATTTCAGATGACGCAATCTGCAGATTTAGTCCAGATGGAAGGGATGCTGCGAAAAATCATCTGTGCAATTATAATCTTGTTTTGTACAGATATTTGTTTATGAATGTGAAATAACGTTTGCTCTATGGATTTACGCACATCACAAGACGTAATCTGCAGATTTAGTCCAGATGTAAAGGAATGCCTCGAATACTCATCTGTGCAGATACGGTCTTGTTTGTTAAAGATATTTGTTTATGAATGTGAAATGACGCATGCTCTGTGGATTTGCGCATTTCACAAGGCGTAATCTGCAGATTTAGTCCGGATGAAAGGGATGTTACGAATAATCATCTGTGCAATTATGATCTGGTTTTTAAAGATATTTGTTTATGAATGTAGAATGACGAATACTCTATGGATTTACGCATTTCGCAAGACGTAATCTACAGATTTAGTCCAGATGAAAGGGATGTTACGAATAAACATCTGTACAATTATAATCGGGTTTTGTAAAGATATTTGTTTGTGAATGTGAAATGACGTATGCCTATGGATTCACGCATATCACAAGACCTTATCTGCAGATTTGGTCCGGTTGAAAGGGATGCTGCGAATGATCATCTGTGCAATTATAATCTTGTTTTGTACAGATATCTGTTTATGAATGTGAAATGACTCATGCTCTATGGATTTATGCATTTCGCAAGACGTAATCTGCAGATTTGGTCCGGATGAAAGGGATGCTGCGAATAATCATCTCTGCAATTATGATCAGGCTTTTTAAAGATATTTGTTTATAAATGTAAAATGATGTATGCACTATGGATTTACGCATTTCACAAGACATAATCTGCAGATTTGGTCCAGATGAATGGGATGCTGCAAGTAATTATTCTCGCAGATACGATCTTGTTTCTTAAAGATGTTTGTTTATAAATGTGAAATGATGTATGCACTATGGATTTACGCATATCACAAGACCTTATCTGCAGATTTCATCCGGATGAAAAACATTTTACGAATAATAATCTGTACAACTATAATCGGGTTTTTAAAGATATTTGTGTATGAATGTAAAATGACGTATGAACTATGAATTTACGCATTTCACAAGACGTAATCTGCAGAATTGGTCCGGTTGCAGGGGATGCTGAGAATGATCATATGTGCAATTATGATCTGGTTTTTTAAAGATATTTGTTTATGAATGTGAAATGACGCATGCTCTATGAATTTACGCATTTCAGATGACGCAATCTGCAGATTTAGTCCAGATGGAAGGGATGCTGCGAAAAATCATCTGTGCAATTATAATCTTGTTTTGTACAGATATTTGTTTATGAATGTGAAATAACGTTTGCTCTATGGATTTACGCACATCACAAGAGGTAATCTGCAGATTTAGTCCAGATGTAAAGGAATGCCTCGAATACTCATCTGTGCAGATACGGTCTTGTTTGTTAAAGATATTTGTTTATGAATGTGAAATGACGCATGCTCTGTGGATTTGCGCATTTCACAAGGCGTAATCTGCAGATTTAGTCCGGATGAAAGGGATGTTACGAATAATCATCTGTGCAATTATAATCTTGTTTTGTACAGATATCTGTTTATGAATGTCAAATGACTCATGCTCTATGGATTCACGTATATCACAAGGCGTAATCAGAAGATTTAGTCCGGATGAAAGGGATGTTACGAATAATCATCTGTGCAGATACGATCTTGTTTTGTAAAGACATTTGTTTATGAATGTCAACTGACGCATGCTCTATGAATTTACGCATTTCACAAGACGTAATCAGAAGATTTGGTCTTAATGAACGGGATGCTGCAAGTAATTATTTATTGCAGATACGATCTTGTTTCTTAAAGATGTTTGTTTGTGAATGTGAAATAACGTTTGCGCTATGGATTTACGTATTTTATGCAATTATAATCTTGTTTTGTACAGATATCTGTTTATGAATGTCAAATGATTCATGCTCTATGAATTTACGCATTTCACAACACGTAATCTGCAGATTTAGTCCAGATGAATGGGATGCTGCGAATGATCATCTGTGCAAATACGATCTTGTTTTGTAAAGATATTTGTTTATGAATGTCAAATGACGCATGCTCTATGGATTCACACATATCACAAGGCGTAATCAGAAGATTTAGTCCGGATGAAAGGGATGTTACGAATAATTATCTGTGCAGATACGATCTTGTTTTGTAAAGACATTTGTTTATGAATGTCAACTGACGCATGCTCTATGAATTTACGCCTTTCACAAGACGTAATCAGAAGATTTGGTCCAGATGAATGGGATGTTGCAAGTAATTATTTATTGCAGATACGATCTTGTTTCTTAAAGATGTTTGTTTGTGAATGTGAAATAACGTTTGCACTATGGATTTACGCATTTCACAAGACGTAATCTGCAGATTTGGGCCGGATGAAAGGGATGCTGCGAATGATCATCTGTGCAATTATAATCTTGTTTTGTACAGATATCTGTTTATGAATGTCAAATGACGCATGTTCTATAACTTTACGCATTTCACAAGACGTAATCTGCAGATTTGGTCCGGTTGAAAGGGATGCTGCGAATGATCATCTGTGCAATTATAATCTTGTTTTGTACAGATATCTGTTTATGAATGTCAAATGACTCATGCTCTATGGATTCACGCATATCACAAGGCGTAATCAGAAGATTTAGTCCGGATGAAAGGGATGTTACGAATAATCATCTGTGCAGATACGATCTTGTTTTTTAAAGGCATTTGTTTATGAATGTCAACTGACGCATGCTCTATGAATTTACGCCTTTCACTAGACGTAATCAGAAGATTTTGTCCAGATGAATGGGATGTTGCATGTAATTATTTATTGCAGATACGTTCTTGTTTCTTAAAGATGTTTGTTTGTGAATGTGAAATAACGTTTGCACTATGGATTTACGCATTTCACAAGACGTAATCTGCAGATTTGGGCCGGATGAAAGGGATGCTGCGAATAATCATCTCTGCAAGTATGATCAGGCTTTTTAAAGATATTTGTTTATAAATATAAAATGATGTATGCACTATGGATTTACGCATTTCACAAGACATAATCTGCAGATTTGGTCCAGATGAATGGGATGCTGCAAGTAATTATTCTCGCAGATACGATCTTGATTCTTAAAGATGTTTGTTTGTGAATGTGAAATAACGTTTGCTCTATGGATTTACGCATATCACAAGGCGTAATCACAAGATTTGGTCCAGATGATAATGATGCTGAAAATAATCATCTATACAGATACGAACTTGTTTTTTAAAGATATTTGTTTATGAATGAGAAATAACGTTAGCTAAGCGAAATGCAGTGTACTGCCAAAAGGACTTGCGTAAGGGGATTTGCCAGTATCCCTTTACGAAACCGGACGTTGACTTATATTGTACTCAATGAAATCGCTGTAGCAACTGTTCAATGGAGGGAGGTGACTCGTTATCTGCCTCCTTATTTTCATTTGTCCCGCGCGCTCACACAGTCTTAATTTGCCATTCTTTTTCGTCACGATGCGTAGAGGGTTGCAATATTGACTATGAGATCGTTCTATTATCCCCATGGCAAGCAGTTTCTGAAATAGCTTTTGCAATAAATCCCATTGACAAATTGCGACCAAATATAATTTTCTCACGATTGGTTTGTTTTTCAGCATCTTCAATTTATGCGCATAGTCATACGTAGAACCGGGTTCGTCAGAAAATACAGCCTAATATTTCAAAAACAATCGTTTTACACGTCTTTTCTGCGATTCATCTAACTGGTCAATACACGCAAAATCTACACTATATTAAAACACTAAAATGAACAATTACGTAAAAATTCACCGGAACTAGTAAATCATTCTAGGATAATAATTATTTTATGATAGAAATGAATTACACTTTTTCGATAATGAATGGTTCACAAAAAGTGACCGAGTAATAAAACATTTCACATAAATTACATATAGGTATAAAACAATGATAAATATTTATATTTATGTGATTTTTTTGGTAGTTGATTCAAAATGAATTATGTATACATATCTTAGAAACACAGTAAGATTGGACCATATGTGTCGGATGCTGTAAATGATAATCTTTTTCGACAAATATGGCAAATATGTTTATTTGTATTTATAATCTGAACTATTTTTAAAATCATATGCGCCACATAGATACATATGTATGTTTTACATATATAATTAGTAGTGATCTTGAGATTCGGTTCAGATGAAAGGATACTGCGAATAATCATCAGTGCAATTATGATCTGGTTTTCTAAAGATATTTGTTTATGAATGTGAAATGACGTATGCCCTATGGATTCACGCATATCACAAGGCGTAATCTGAAAATTTGGTCCACATGAAAGGGATGCTGCGAATAATCATCTGTGCAATTATGATCTGGTTTTTAAAGATATTTGTTTATGAATGTAGAATGACGAATACTCTATGGATTTACGCATTTCGCAAGACGTAATCTACAGATTTAGTCCAGATGAAAGGGATGTTACGAATAAACATCTGTACAATTATAATCGGGTTTTGTAAAGATATTTGTTTGTGAATGTGAAATGACGTATGCCTATGGATTCACGCATATCACAAGACCTTATCTGCAGATTTGGTCCGGTTGAAAGGGATGCTGCGAATGATCATCTGTGCAATTATAATCTTGTTTTGTACAGATATCTGTTTATGAATGTGAAATGACTCATGCTCTATGGATTTATGCATTTCGCAAGACGTAATCTGCAGATTTGGTCCGGATGAAAGGGATGCTGCGAATAATCATCTCTGCAATTATGATCAGGCTTTTTAAAGATATTTGTTTATAAATGTAAAATGATGTATGCACTATGGATTTACGCATTTCACAAGACATAATCTGCAGATTTGGTCCAGATGAATGGGATGCTGCAAGTAATTATTCTCGCAGATACGATCTTGTTTCTTAAAGATGTTTGTTTATAAATGTGAAATGATGTATGCACTATGGATTTACGCATATCACAAGACCTTATCTGCAGATTTCATCCGGATGAAAAACATTTTACGAATAATAATCTGTACAACTATAATCGGGTTTTTAAAGATATTTGTGTATGAATGTAAAATGACGTATGAACTATGAATTTACGCATTTCACAAGACGTAATCTGCAGAATTGGTCCGGTTGCAGGGGATGCTGAGAATGATCATATGTGCAATTATGATCTGGTTTTTTAAAGATATTTGTTTATGAATGTGAAATGACGCATGCTCTATGAATTTACGCATTTCAGATGACGCAATCTGCAGATTTAGTCCAGATGGAAGGGATGCTGCGAAAAATCATCTGTGCAATTATAATCTTGTTTTGTACAGATATTTGTTTATGAATGTGAAATAACGTTTGCTCTATGGATTTACGCACATCACAAGACGTAATCTGCAGATTTAGTCTAGATGTAAAGGAATGCCTCGAATACTCATCTGTGCAGATACGGTCTTGTTTGTTAAAGATATTTGTTTATGAATGTGAAATGATATATGCACTATGGATTTACGCATATCAGAAGACGCGATCTGCGATTTCATCCGGATGAAAAACATGTTACGAATAATAAACTCTACAATTATAATCGGGTTTTGTAAAGATATTTGTTTATGAATGTGAAATGATATATGCTCTATGGATTCACGCATATCACAAGACCTTATCTGCAGATTTGGTCCGGTTGAAAGGGATGCTGCGAATGATCATCTGTGCAATTATAATCTTGTTTTGTACAGATATCTGTTTATGAATGTCAAATGACTCATGCTCTATGGATTCACGTATATCACAAGGCGTAATCAGAAGATTTAGTCCGGATGAAAGGGATGTTACGAATAATCATCTGTGCAGATACGATCTTGTTTTGTAAAGACATTTGTTTATGAATGTCAACTGACGCATGCTCTATGAATTTACGCATTTCACAAGACGTAATCAGAAGATTTGGTCTTAATGAACGGGATGCTGCAAGTAATTATTTATTGCAGATACGATCTTGTTTCTTAAAGATGTTTGTTTGTGAATGTGAAATAACGTTTGCGCTATGGATTTACGTATTTTATGCAATTATAATCTTGTTTTGTACAGATATCTGTTTATGAATGTGAAATGACGCATGCTCTGTGGATTTGCGCATTTCACAAGGCGTAATCTGCAGATTTAGTCCGGATGAAAGGGATGTTACGAATAATCATCTGTGCAATTATAATCTTGTTTTGTACAGATATCTGTTTATGAATGTCAAATGACTCATGCTCTATGGATTCACGCATATCACAAGGCGTAATCTGCAGATTTAGTCCGGATGAAAGGGATGTTACGAATAATCATCTGTGCAATTATAATCTTGTTTTGTACAGATATCTGTTTATGAATGTCAAATGACTCATGCTCTATGGATTCACGTATATCACAAGGCGTAATCAGAAGATTTAGTCCGGATGAAAGGGATGTTACGAATAATCATCTGTGCAGATACGATCTTGTTTTGTAAAGACATTTGTTTATGAATGTCAACTGACGCATGCTCTATGAATTTACGCATTTCACAAGACGTAATCAGAAGATTTGGTCTTAATGAACGGGATGCTGCAAGTAATTATTTATTGCAGATACGATCTTGTTTCTTAAAGATGTTTGTTTGTGAATGTGAAATAACGTTTGCGCTATGGATTTACGTATTTTATGCAATTATAATCTTGCTTTGTACAGATATCTGTTTATGAATGTCAAATGATTCATGCTCTATGAATTTACGCATTTCACAACACGTAATCTGCAGATTTAGTCCAGATGAATGGGATGCTGCGAATGATCATCTGTGCAAATACGATCTTGTTTTGTAAAGATATTTGTTTATGAATGTCAAATGACGCATGCTCTATGGATTCACACATATCACAAGGCGTAATCAGAAGATTTAGTCCGGATGAAAGGGATGTTACGAATAATCATCTGTGCAGATACGATCTTGTTTTGTAAAGACATTTGTTTATGAATGTCAACTGACGCATGCTCTATGAATTTACGCCTTTCACAAGACGTAATCAGAAGATTTGGTCCAGATGAATGGGATGTTGCAAGTAATTATTTATTGCAGATACGATCTTGTTTCTTAAAGATGTTTGTTTGTGAATGTGAAATAACGTTTGCACTATGGATTTACGCATTTCACAAGACGTAATCTGCAGATTTGGGCCGGATGAAAGGGATGCTGCGAATGATCATCTGTGCAATTATAATCTTGTTTTGTACAGATATCTGTTTATGAATGTCAAATGACGCATGTTCTATAACTTTACGCATTTCACAAGACGTAATCTGCAGATTTGGTCCGGTTGAAAGGGATGCTGCGAATGATCATCTGTGCAATTATAATCTTGTTTTGTACAGATATCTGTTTATGAATGTCAAATGACTCATGCTCTATGGATTCACGCATATCACAAGGCGTAATCAGAAGATTTAGTCCGGATGAAAGGGATGTTACGAATAATCATCTGTGCAGATACGATCTTGTTTTTTAAAGGCATTTGTTTATGAATGTCAACTGACGCATGCTCTATGAATTTACGCCTTTCACTAGACGTAATCAGAAGATTTTGTCCAGATGAATGGGATGTTGCATGTAATTATTTATTGCAGATACGTTCTTGTTTCTTAAAGATGTTTGTTTGTGAATGTGAAATAACGTTTGCACTATGGATTTACGCATTTCACAAGACGTAATCTGCAGATTTGGGCCGGATGAAAGGGATGCTGCGAATAATCATCTCTGCAAGTATGATCAGGCTTTTTAAAGATATTTGTTTATAAATATAAAATGATGTATGCACTATGGATTTACGCATTTCACAAGACATAATCTGCAGATTTGGTCCAGATGAATGGGATGCTGCAAGTAATTATTCTCGCAGATACGATCTTGATTCTTAAGGATGTTTGTTTGTGAATGTGAAATAACGTTAGCTCTATGGATTTACGCATTTCACAAGACGTAATCAGAAGATTTGGTCCAGATGAATGGGATGCTGCGAATGATCATCTGTGCAATTATGATCTGGTATTTTAAAAATATTTCTTTATGAATGTGAAATGATGTTTGCACTATGGATTTACGCATATCAAAGGCGCGACCTGAAGATTTCATCCGGATGAAAAACATGTTTCGAATAATAAACTCTACAATTATAATCGGGTTTTGTAAAGATATTTGTTTATGAATGTGAAATGATATATGCTCTATGGATTCACGCATATCACAAGACCTTATCTGCAGATTTGGTCCGGTTGAAAGGGATTCTGCGAATGATCATCTGTGCAATTATAATCTTGTTTTGTACAGATATCTGTTTATGAATGTGAAATGACTCATGCTCTATGGATTCACGCATATCACAAGACCTTATCTGCAGATTTGGTCCGGTTGAAAGGGATGCTGTGAATAATCATCTCTGCAATTATGATCAGGCTTTTTAAAGATATTTGTTTATGAATGTGAAATGACTCATGCTCTATGGATTCACGCATATCACAAGACCTTATCTGCAGATTTGGTCCGGTTGAAAGGGATGCTGCGAATGATCATCTGTGCAATTATAATCTTGTTTTGTACAGATATCTGTTTATGAATGTCAAATGACTCATGCTCTATGGATTCACGCATATCACAAGGCGTAATCAGAAGATTTAGTCCGGATGAAAGGGATGTTACGAATAATCATCTGTGCAGATACGATCTTGTTTTGTAAAGACATTTGTTTATCAATGTCAACTGACGCATGCTCTATGAATTTACGCATTTCACAAGACGTAAACAGAAGATTTGGTCTTAATGAACGGGATACTGCAAGTAATTATTTATTGCAGATACGATCTTGTTTCTTAAAGATGTTTGTTTGTGAATGTGAAATAACGTTTGCGCTATGGATTTACGTATTTTATGCAATTATAATCTTGTTCTGTACAGATATCTGTTCATGAATGTCAAATGATTCATGCTCTATGAATTTACGCATTTCACAACACGTAATCTGCAGATTTAGTCCAGATGAATGGGATGCTGCGAATGATCATTTGTGCAATTATGATCTGGTTTTTTAAAGATATTTGTTTATGAATGTGAAATGACGCATGCTCTGTGGATTTGCGCATTTCACAAGGCGTAATCTGCAGATTTATTCCGGATGAAAGGGATGTTACGAATAATCATCTGTGCAATTATAATCTTGTTTTGTACAGATATCTGTTTATGAATGTCAAATGACTCATGCTCTATGGATTCACGCATATCACAAGGCGTAATCTGCAGATTTAGTCCGGATGAAAGGGATGTTACGAATAATCATCTGTGCAATTATAATCTTGTTTTGTACAGATATCTGTTTATGAATGTCAAATGACTCATGCTCTATGGATTCACGTATATCACAAGGCGTAATCAGAAGATTTAGTCCGGATGAAAGGGATGTTACGAATAATCATCTGTGCAGATACGATCTTGTTTTGTAAAGACATTTGTTTATGAATGTCAACTGACGCATGCTCTATGAATTTACGCATTTCACAAGACGTAATCAGAAGATTTGGTCTTAATGAACGGGATGCTGCAAGTAATTATTTATTGCAGATACGATCTTGTTTCTTAAAGATGTTTGTTTGTGAATGTGAAATAACGTTTGCGCTATGGATTTACGTATTTTATGCAATTATAATCTTGTTTTGTACAGATATCTGTTTATGAATGTCAAATGATTCATGCTCTATGAATTTACGCATTTCACAACACGTAATCTGCAGATTTAGTCCAGATGAATGGGATGCTGCGAATGATCATCTGTGCAAATACGATCTTGTTTTGTAAAGATATTTGTTTATGAATGTCAAATGACGCATGCTCTATGGATTCACACATATCACAAGGCGTAATCAGAAGATTTAGTCCGGATGAAAGGGATGTTACGAATAATCATCTGTGCAGATACGATCTTGTTTTGTAAAGACATTTGTTTATGAATGTCAACTGACGCATGTTCTATAACTTTACGCATTTCACAAGACGTAATCTGCAGATTTGGTCCGGTTGAAAGGGATGCTGCGAATGATCATCTGTGCAATTATAATCTTGTTTTGTACAGACATTTGTTTATCAATGTCAACTGACGCATGCTCTATGAATTTACGCCTTTCACAAGACGTAATAAGAAGATTTGGTCCAGATGAATGGGATGATGCAAGTAATTATTTATTGCAGATACGATCTTGTTTCTTAAAGATGTTTGTTTGTGAATGTGAAATAACGTTTGCACTATGGATTTACGCATTTCACAAGACGTAATCTGCAGATTTGGGCCGGATGAAAGGGATGCTGCGAATGATCATCTGTGCAATTATAATCTTGTTTTGTACAGATATCTGTTTATGAATGTCAAATGACGCATGTTCTATAACTTTACGCATTTCACAAGACGTAATCTGCAGATTTGGTCCGGTTGAAAGGGATGCTGCGAATGATCATCTGTGCAATTATAATCTTGTTTTGTACAGATATCTGTTTATGAATGTCAAATGACTCATGCTCTATGGATTCACGTATATCACAAGGCGTAATCACAAGATTTAGTCCGGATGAAAGGGATGTTACGAATAATCATCTGTGCAGATACGATCTTGTTTTGTAAAGACATTTGTTTATGAATGTCAACTGACGCATGTTCTATAACTTTACGCATTTCACAAGACGTAATCTGCAGATTTGGTCCGGTTGAAAGGGATGCTGCGAATGATCATCTGTGCAATTATAATCTTGTTTTGTACAGATATCTGTTTATGAATGTCAAATGACTCATGCTCTATGGATTCACGTATATCACAAGGCGTAATCACAAGATTTAGTCCGGATGAAAGGGATGTTACGAATAATCATCTGTGCAGATACGATCTTGTTTTGTAAAGACATTTGTTTATCAATGTCAACTGACGCATGCTCTATGAATTTACGCCTTTCACAAGACGTAATAAGAAGATTTGGTCCAGATGAATGGGATGTTGCAAGTAATTATTTATTGCAGATACGATCTTGTTTCTTAAAGATGTTTGTTTGTGAATGTGAAATAACGTTTGCACTATGGATTTACGCATTTCACAAGACGTAATCTGCAGATTTGGGCCGGATGAAAGGGATGCTGCGAATGATCATCTGTGCAATTATAATCTTGTTTTGTACAGATATCTGTTTATGAATGTCAAATGACGCATGTTCTATAACTTTACGCATTTCACAAGACGTAATCTGCAGATTTGGTCCGGTTGAAAGGGATGCTGCGAATGATCATCTGTGCAATTATAATCTTGTTTTGTACAGATATCTGTTTATGAATGTCAAATGACTCATGCTCTATGGATTCACGTATATCACAAGGCGTAATCACAAGATTTAGTCCGGATGAAAGGGATGTTACGAATAATCATCTGTGCAGATACGATCTTGTTTTGTAAAGACATTTGTTTATCAATGTCAACTGACGCATGCTCTATGAATTTACGCATTTCACAAGACGTAAACAGAAGATTTGGTCTTAATGAACGGGATACTGCAAGTAATTATTTATTGCAGATACGATCTTGTTTCTTAAAGATGTTTGTTTGTGAATGTGAAATAACGTTTGCGCTATGGATTTACGTATTTTATGCAATTATAATCTTGTTCTGTACAGATATCTGTTTATGAATGTCAAATGATTCATGCTCTATGAATTTACGCATTTCACAACACGTAATCTGCAGATTTAGTCCAGATGAATGGGATGCTGCGAATGATCATTTGTGCAATTGTGATCTGGTTTTTTAAAGATATTTGTTTATGAATGTGAAATGACGCATGCTCTGTGGATTTGCGCATTTCACAAGGCGTAATCTGCAGATTTAGTCCGGATGAAAGGGATGTTACGAATAATCATCTGTGCAATTATAATCTTGTTTTGTACAGATATCTGTTTATGAATGTCAAATGACTCATGCTCTATGGATTCACGCATATCACAAGGCGTAATCAGAAGATTTAGTCCGGATGAAAGGGATGTTACGAATAATCATCTGTGCAGATACGATCTTGTTTTGTAAAGACATTTGTTTATCAATGTCAACTGACGCATGCTCTATGAATTTACGCATTTCACAAGACGTAAACAGAAGATTTGGTCTTAATGAACGGGATACTGCAAGTAATTATTTATTGCAGATACGATCTTGTTTCTTAAAGATGTTTGTTTGTGAATGTGAAATAACGTTTGCGCTATGGATTTACGTATTTTATGCAATTATAATCTTGTTCTGTACAGATATCTGTTTATGAATGTCAAATGATTCATGCTCTATGAATTTACGCATTTCACAACACGTAATCTGCAGATTTAGTCCAGATGAATGGGATGCTGCGAATGATCATTTGTGCAATTGTGATCTGGTTTTTTAAAGATATTTGTTTATGAATGTGAAATGACGCATGCTCTGTGGATTTGCGCATTTCACAAGGCGTAATCTGCAGATTTAGTCCGGATGAAAGGGATGTTACGAATAATCATCTGTGCAATTATAATCTTGTTTTGTACAGATATCTGTTTATGAATGTCAAATGACTCATGCTCTATGGATTCACGCATATCACAAGGCGTAATCAGAAGATTTAGTCCGGATGAAAGGGATGTTACGAATAATCATCTGTGCAGATACGATCTTGTTTTGTAAAGACATTTGTTTATCAATGTCAACTGACGCATGCTCTATGAATTTACGCATTTCACAAGACGTAAACAGAAGATTTGGTCTTAATGAACGGGATACTGCAAGTAATTATTTATTGCAGATACGATCTTGTTTCTTAAAGATGTTTGTTTGTGAATGTGAAATAACGTTTGCGCTATGGATTTACGTATTTTATGCAATTATAATCTTGTTCTGTACAGATATCTGTTTATGAATGTCAAATGATTCATGCTCTATGAATTTACGCATTTCACAACACGTAATCTGCAGATTTAGTCCAGATGAATGGGATGCTGCGAATGATCATTTGTGCAATTGTGATCTGGTTTTTTAAAGATATTTGTTTATGAATGTGAAATGACGCATGCTCTGTGGATTTGCGCATTTCACAAGGCGTAATCTGCAGATTTAGTCCGGATGAAAGGGATGTTACGAATAATCATCTGTGCAATTATAATCTTGTTTTGTACAGATATCTGTTTATGAATGTCAAATGACTCATGCTCTATGGATTCACGCATATCACAAGGCGTAATCAGAAGATTTAGTCCGGATGAAAGGGATGTTACGAATAATCATCTGTGCAGATACGATCTTGTTTTGTAAAGACATTTGTTTATCAATGTCAACTGACGCATGCTCTATGAATTTACGCATTTCACAAGACGTAAACAGAAGATTTGGTCTTAATGAACGGGATACTGCAAGTAATTATTTATTGCAGATACGATCTTGTTTCTTAAAGATGTTTGTTTGTGAATGTGAAATAACGTTTGCGCTATGGATTTACGTATTTTATGCAATTATAATCTTGTTCTGTACAGATATCTGTTTATGAATGTCAAATGATTCATGCTCTATGAATTTACGCATTTCACAACACGTAATCTGCAGATTTAGTCCAGATGAATGGGATGCTGCGAATGATCATCTGTGCAAATACGATCTTGTTTTGTAAAGATATTTGTTTATGAATGTCAAATGACGCATGCTCTATGGATTCACACATATCACAAGGCGTAATCAGAAGATTTAGTCCGGATGAAAGGGATGTTACGAATAATCATCTGTGCAGATACGATCTTGTTTTGTAAAGACATTTGTTTATGAATGTCAACTGACGCATGCTCTATGAATTTACGCCTTTCACAAGACGTAATCAGAAGATTTGGTCCAGATGAATGGGATGTTGCAAGTAATTATTTATTGCAGATACGATCTTGTTTCTTAAAGATGTTTGTTTGTGAATGTGAAATAACGTTTGCACTATGGATTTACGCATTTCACAAGACGTAATCTGCAGATTTGGGCCGGATGAAAGGGATGCTGCGAATGATCATCTGTGCAATTATAATCTTGTTTTGTACAGATATCTGTTTATGAATGTCAAATGACGCATGTTCTATAACTTTACGCATTTCACAAGACGTAATCTGCAGATTTGGTCCGGTTGAAAGGGATGCTGCGAATGATCATCTGTGCAATTATAATCTTGTTTTGTACAGATATCTGTTTATGAATGTCAAATGACTCATGCTCTATGGATTCACGTATATCACAAGGCGTAATCACAAGATTTAGTCCGGATGAAAGGGATGTTACGAATAATCATCTGTGCAGATACGATCTTGTTTTGTAAAGACATTTGTTTATCAATGTCAACTGACGCATGCTCTATGAATTTACGCATTTCACAAGACGTAAACAGAAGATTTGGTCTTAATGAACGGGATACTGCAAGTAATTATTTATTGCAGATACGATCTTGTTTCTTAAAGATGTTTGTTTGTGAATGTGAAATAACGTTTGCGCTATGGATTTACGTATTTTATGCAATTATAATCTTGTTCTGTACAGATATCTGTTTATGAATGTCAAATGATTCATGCTCTATGAATTTACGCATTTCACAACACGTAATCTGCAGATTTAGTCCAGATGAATGGGATGCTGCGAATGATCATTTGTGCAATTGTGATCTGGTTTTTTAAAGATATTTGTTTATGAATGTGAAATGACGCATGCTCTGTGGATTTGCGCATTTCACAAGGCGTAATCTGCAGATTTAGTCCGGATGAAAGGGATGTTACGAATAATCATCTGTGCAATTATAATCTTGTTTTGTACAGATATCTGTTTATGAATGTCAAATGACTCATGCTCTATGGATTCACGCATATCACAAGGCGTAATCAGAAGATTTAGTCCGGATGAAAGGGATGTTACGAATAATCATCTGTGCAGATACGATCTTGTTTTGTAAAGACATTTGTTTATCAATGTCAACTGACGCATGCTCTATGAATTTACGCATTTCACAAGACGTAAACAGAAGATTTGGTCTTAATGAACGGGATACTGCAAGTAATTATTTATTGCAGATACGATCTTGTTTCTTAAAGATGTTTGTTTGTGAATGTGAAATAACGTTTGCGCTATGGATTTACGTATTTTATGCAATTATAATCTTGTTCTGTACAGATATCTGTTTATGAATGTCAAATGATTCATGCTCTATGAATTTACGCATTTCACAACACGTAATCTGCAGATTTAGTCCAGATGAATGGGATGCTGCGAATGATCATCTGTGCAAATACGATCTTGTTTTGTAAAGATATTTGTTTATGAATGTCAAATGACGCATGCTCTATGGATTCACACATATCACAAGGCGTAATCAGAAGATTTAGTCCGGATGAAAGGGATGTTACGAATAATCATCTGTGCAGATACGATCTTGTTTTGTAAAGACATTTGTTTATGAATGTCAACTGACGCATGCTCTATGAATTTACGCCTTTCACAAGACGTAATCAGAAGATTTGGTCCAGATGAATGGGATGTTGCAAGTAATTATTTATTGCAGATACGATCTTGTTTCTTAAAGATGTTTGTTTGTGAATGTGAAATAACGTTTGCACTATGGATTTACGCATTTCACAAGACGTAATCTGCAGATTTGGGCCGGATGAAAGGGATGCTGCGAATGATCATCTGTGCAATTATAATCTTGTTTTGTACAGATATCTGTTTATGAATGTCAAATGACGCATGTTCTATAACTTTACGCATTTCACAAGACGTAATCTGCAGATTTGGTCCGGTTGAAAGGGATGCTGCGAATGATCATCTGTGCAATTATAATCTTGTTTTGTACAGATATCTGTTTATGAATGTCAAATGACTCATGCTCTATGGATTCACGTATATCACAAGGCGTAATCACAAGATTTAGTCCGGATGAAAGGGATGTTACGAATAATCATCTGTGCAGATACGATCTTGTTTTGTAAAGACATTTGTTTATCAATGTCAACTGACGCATGCTCTATGAATTTACGCATTTCACAAGACGTAAACAGAAGATTTGGTCTTAATGAACGGGATACTGCAAGTAATTATTTATTGCAGATACGATCTTGTTTCTTAAAGATGTTTGTTTGTGAATGTGAAATAACGTTTGCGCTATGGATTTACGTATTTTATGCAATTATAATCTTGTTCTGTACAGATATCTGTTTATGAATGTCAAATGATTCATGCTCTATGAATTTACGCATTTCACAACACGTAATCTGCAGATTTAGTCCAGATGAATGGGATGCTGCGAATGATCATTTGTGCAATTGTGATCTGGTTTTTTAAAGATATTTGTTTATGAATGTGAAATGACGCATGCTCTGTGGATTTGCGCATTTCACAAGGCGTAATCTGCAGATTTAGTCCGGATGAAAGGGATGTTACGAATAATCATCTGTGCAATTATAATCTTGTTTTGTACAGATATCTGTTTATGAATGTCAAATGACTCATGCTCTATGGATTCACGCATATCACAAGGCGTAATCTGCAGATTTAGTCCGGATGAAAGGGATGTTACGAATAATCATCTGTGCAATTATAATCTTGTTTTGTACAGATATCTGTTTATGAATGTCAAATGACTCATGCTCTATGGATTCACGTATATCACAAGGCGTAATCACAAGATTTAGTCCGGATGAAAGGGATGTTACGAATAATCATCTGTGCAGATACGATCTTGTTTTGTAAAGACATTTGTTTATGAATGTCAACTGACGCATGCTCTATGAATTTACGCATTTCACAAGACGTAATCAGAAGATTTGGTCTTAATGAACGGGATGCTGCAAGTAATTATTTATTGCAGATACGATCTTGTTTCTTAAAGATGTTTGTTTGTGAATGTGAAATAACGTTTGCGCTATGGATTTACGTATTTTATGCAATTATAATCTTGTTTTGTACAGATATCTGTTTATGAATGTCAAATGATTCATGCTCTATGAATTTACGCATTTCACAACACGTAATCTGCAGATTTAGTCCAGACGAATGGGATGCTGCGAATGATCATCTGTGCAAATACGATCTTGTTTTGTAAAGATATTTGTTTATGAATGTCAAATGACGCATGCTCTATGGATTCACGCATATCACAAGGCGTAATCAGAAGATTTAGTCCGGATGAAAGGGATGTTACGAATAATCATCTGTGCAGATAAGATATTTGTTTATGAATGTCAACTGACGCATGCTCTATGAATTTACGCCTTTCACAAGACGTAATCAGAAGATTTGGTCCAAATGAATGGGATGTTGCAAGTAATTATTTATTGCAGTTACGATCTTGTTTCTTAAAGATGTTTGTTTGTGAATGTGAAATAACGTTTGCACTATGGATTTACGCATTTCACAAGACGTAATCTGCAGATTTGGGCCGGATGAAAGGGATGCTGCGAATGATCATCTGTGCAATTATAATCTTGTTTTGTACAGATATCTGTTTATGAATGTCAAATGACGCATGTTCTATAACTTTACGCATTTCACAAGACGTAATCTGCAGATTTGGTCCGGTTGAAAGGGATGCTGCGAATGATCATCTGTGCAATTATAATCTTGTTTTGTACAGATATCTGTTTATGAATGTCAAATGACTCATGCTCTATGGATTCACGCATATCACAAGGCGTAATCAGAAGATTTAGTCCGGATGAAAGGGATGTTACGAATAATCATCTGTGCAGATACGATCTTGTTTTGTAAAGGCATTTGTTTATGAATGTCAACTGACGCATGCTCTATGAATTTACGCCTTTCACAAGACGCAATCAGAAGATTTGGTCCAGATGAATGGGATGTTGCATGTAATTATTTATTGCAGATACGATCTTGTTTCTTAAAGATGTTTGTTTGTGAATGTGAAATAACGTTTGCACTATGGATTTACGCATTTCACAAGACGTAATCTGCAGATTTGGGCCGGATGAAAGGGATGCTGCGAATAATCATCTCTGCAAGTATGATCAGGCTTTTTAAAGATATTTGTTTATAAATATAAAATGATGTATGCACTATGGATTTACGCATTTCACAAGACATAATCTGCAGATTTGGTCCAGATGAATGGGATGCTGCAAGTAATTATTCTCGCAGATACGATCTTGATTCTTAAAGATGTTTGTTTGTGAATGTGAAATAACGTTTGCTCTATGGATTTACGCATATCACAAGGCGTAATCACAAGATTTGGTCCAGATGATAATGATGCTGAAAATAATCATCTATACAGATACGAACTTGTTTTTTAAAGATATTTGTTTATGAATGAGAAATAACGTTAGCTCTATGGATTTACGCATTTCACAAGACGTAATCAGAAGATTTGGTCCAGATGAATGGGATGCTGCGAATGATCATCTGTGCATTTATGATCTGGTATTTTAAAAATATTACTTTATGAATGTGAAATGATGTTTGCACTATGGATTTACGCATATCAAAGGCGCGACCTGCAGATTTCATCCGGATGAAAAACATGTTACGAATAATAAACTCTACAATTATAATCGGGTTTTGTAAAGATACTTGTTTATGAATGTGAAATGATATATGCTCTATGGATTCACGCATATCACAAGACCTTATCTGCAGATTTGGTCCGGTTGAAAGGGATGCTGCGAATGATCATCTGTGCAATTATAATCTTGTTTTGTACAGATATCTGTTTATGAATGTGAAATGACTCATGCTCTATGGATTCACGCATATCACAAGACCTTATCTGCAGATTTGGTCCGGTTGAAAGGGATGCTGCGAATAATCATCTCTGCAATTATGATCAGGCTTTTTAAAGATATTTGTTTATGAATGTGAAATGACTCATGCTCTATGGATTCACGCATATCACAAGACCTTATCTGCAGATTTGGTCCGGTTGAAAGGGATGCTGCGAATAATCATCTCTGCAATTATAATCTTGTTTTGTACAGATATCTGTTTATGAATGTCAAATGACTCATGCTCTATGGATTCACGCATATCACAAGGCGTAATCTGCAGATTTCATCCGGATGAAAAACATTTTACGAATAATAATCTGTACAACTATAATCGGGTTTTTAAAGATATTTGTGTATGAATGTAAAATGACGTATGAACTATGAATTTACGCATTTCACAAGACGTAATCTGCAGAATTGGTCCGGTTGCAGGGGATGCTGAGAATGATCATATGTGCAATTATAATCTTGTTTTGTACAGATATTTGTTTATGAATGTGAAATAACGTTTGCTCTATGGATTTACGCACATCACAAGACGTAATCTGCAGATTTAGTCCAGATGTAAAGGAATGCCTCGAATACTCATCTGTGCAGATACGGTCTTGTTTGTTAAAGATATTTGTTTATGAATGTGAAATGATATATACACTATGGATTTACGCATATCAGAAGACGCGATCTGCAGATTTCATCCGGATGAAAAACATGTTACGAATAATAAACTCTACAATTATAATCGGGTTTTTTAAAGATATTTGTTTATGAATGTGAAATGATATATGCTCTATGGATTCACGCATATCACAAGACCTTATCTGCAGATTTGGTCCGGTTGAAAGGGATGCTGCGAATGATCATCTGTGCAATTATAATCTTGTTTTGTACAGATATCTGTTTATGAATGTCAAATGACGCATGCTCTATGGATTCACGCATATCACAAGGCGTAATCAGAAGATTTAGTCCGGATGAAAGGGATGTTACGAATAATCATCTGTGCAGATACGATCTTGTTTTGTAAAGATATTTGTTTATGAATGTCAACTGACGCATGCTCTATGAATTTACGCCTTTCACAAGACGTAATCAGAAGATTTGGTCCAAATGAATGGGATGTTGCAAGTAATTATTTATTGCAGTTACGATCTTGTTTCTTAAAGATGTTTGTTTGTGAATGTGAAATAACGTTTGCACTATGGATTTACGCATTTCACAAGACGTAATCTGCAGATTTGGGCCGGATGAAAGGGATGCTGCGAATGATCATCTGTGCAATTATAATCTTGTTTTGTACAGATATCTGTTTATGAATGTCAAATGACGCATGTTCTATAACTTTACGCATTTCACAAGACGTAATCTGCAGATTTGGTCCGGTTGAAAGGGATGCTGCGAATGATCATCTGTGCAATTATAATCTTGTTTTGTACAGATATCTGTTTATGAATGTCAAATGACTCATGCTCTATGGATTCACGCATATCACAAGGCGTAATCAGAAGATTTAGTCCGGATGAAAGGGATGTTACGAATAATCATCTGTGCAGATACGATCTTGTTTTGTAAAGGCATTTGTTTATGAATGTCAACTGACGCATGCTCTATGAATTTACGCCTTTCACAAGACGCAATCAGAAGATTTGGTCCAGATGAATGGGATGTTGCATGTAATTATTTATTGCAGATACGATCTTGTTTCTTAAAGATGTTTGTTTGTGAATGTGAAATAACGTTTGCACTATGGATTTACGCATTTCACAAGACGTAATCTGCAGATTTGGGCCGGATGAAAGGGATGCTGCGAATAATCATCTCTGCAAGTATGATCAGGCTTTTTAAAGATATTTGTTTATAAATATAAAATGATGTATGCACTATGGATTTACGCATTTCACAAGACATAATCTGCAGATTTGGTCCAGATGAATGGGATGCTGCAAGTAATTATTCTCGCAGATACGATCTTGATTCTTAAAGATGTTTGTTTGTGAATGTGAAATAACGTTTGCTCTATGGATTTACGCATATCACAAGGCGTAATCACAAGATTTGGTCCAGATGATAATGATGCTGAAAATAATCATCTATACAGATACGAACTTGTTTTTTAAAGATATTTGTTTATGAATGAGAAATAACGTTAGCTCTATGGATTTACGCATTTCACAAGACGTAATCAGAAGATTTGGTCCAGATGAATGGGATGCTGCGAATGATCATCTGTGCATTTATGATCTGGTATTTTAAAAATATTTCTTTATGAATGTGAAATGATGTTTGCACTATGGATTTACGCATATCAAAGGCGCGACCTGCAGATTTCATCCGGATGAAAAACATGTTACGAATAATAAACTCTACAATTATAATCGGGTTTTGTAAAGATACTTGTTTATGAATGTGAAATGATATATGCTCTATGGATTCACGCATATCACAAGACCTTATCTGCAGATTTGGTCCGGTTGAAAGGGATGCTGCGAATGATCATCTGTGCAATTATAATCTTGTTTTGTACAGATATCTGTTTATGAATGTGAAATGACTCATGCTCTATGGATTCACGCATATCACAAGACCTTATCTGCAGATTTGGTCCGGTTGAAAGGGATGCTGCGAATAATCATCTCTGCAATTATGATCAGGCTTTTTAAAGATATTTGTTTATGAATGTGAAATGACTCATGCTCTATGGATTCACGCATATCACAAGACCTTATCTGCAGATTTGGTCCGGTTGAAAGGGATGCTGCGAATAATCATCTCTGCAATTATAATCTTGTTTTGTACAGATATCTGTTTATGAATGTCAAATGACTCATGCTCTATGGATTCACGCATATCACAAGGCGTAATCTGCAGATTTCATCCGGATGAAAAACATTTTACGAATAATAATCTGTACAACTATAATCGGGTTTTTAAAGATATTTGTGTATGAATGTAAAATGACGTATGAACTATGAATTTACGCATTTCACAAGACGTAATCTGCAGAATTGGTCCGGTTGCAGGGGATGCTGAGAATGATCATATGTGCAATTATAATCTTGTTTTGTACAGATATTTGTTTATGAATGTGAAATAACGTTTGCTCTATGGATTTACGCACATCACAAGACGTAATCTGCAGATTTAGTCCAGATGTAAAGGAATGCCTCGAATACTCATCTGTGCAGATACGGTCTTGTTTGTTAAAGATATTTGTTTATGAATGTGAAATGATATATACACTATGGATTTACGCATATCAGAAGACGCGATCTGCAGATTTCATCCGGATGAAAAACATGTTACGAATAATAAACTCTACAATTATAATCGGGTTTTTTAAAGATATTTGTTTATGAATGTGAAATGATATATGCTCTATGGATTCACGCATATCACAAGACCTTATCTGCAGATTTGGTCCGGTTGAAAGGGATGCTGCGAATGATCATCTGTGCAATTATAATCTTGTTTTGTACAGATATCTGTTTATGAATGTCAAATGACTCATGCTCTATGGATTCACGTATATCACAAGGCGTAATCAGAAGATTTAGTCCGGATGAAAGGGATGTTACGAATAATCATCTGTGCAGATACGATCTTGTTTTGTAAAGACATTTGTTTATGAATGTCAACTGACGCATGCTCTATGAATTTACGCATTTCACAAGACGTAATCAGAAGATTTGGTCCAAATGAACGGGATGCTGCAAGTAATTATTTATTGCAGATACGATCTTGTTTCTTAAAGATGTTTGTTTGTGAATGTGAAATAACGTTTGCGCTATGGATTTACGTATTTTATGCAATTATAATCTTGTTTTGTAAAGATATTTGTTTATGTATGTCAAATGACGCATGTTCTATAAGTTTACGCATTTCAGATGACGCAATCTGCAGATTTGGTCCAGACGAAAGGAATGCTGCCAATAATCACCTGTGCAATTATGATCTGGTTTGAAAGATATTTGTTTATGAATGTAGAATGACGAATGCTCTATGGATTTATGCATTTCACAACACGTTATCTGCAGATTTGGTCCGGCTCAAAGGGATGCTGCGAATAATCACCTGTGCAATTATGATTTGGTTTTTAAAGATATTTGCTTAAGAATGTAGAATGACGAATGCTCTATGGATTTATGCATTTCGCAAGACGTAATCTGCAGATTTGGGCAGCATGAAAGGGATGCTGCGAATAATCATCTCTGCAAGTATGATCAGGCTTTTTAAAGATATTTGTTTATGAATGTCAACTGACACATGCTCTATGAATTTACGCATTTCACAAGACGTAATCAGAAGATTTGGTCTAGATGAATGGGATGCTGCAAGTAATTCTTTATTGCAGATACGATCTTGTTTCTTAAAGATGTTTGTTTGTGAATGTGAAATAACGTTTGCGCTATGGATTTACGCATTTTACAAGAAGTAATCTGCAGATTTAGCCCCGATGAAAGGGATGTTACGAATAATCATCTGTGCAATTATGATCGGGTTTTATAAAGATATTTGTTTGTGAATGTGAAATGACGCATGCCTATGGATTCACGCATATAACAAAACGTAATTTGCAAATTTGGTCCGGATGAAAGGGATGCTGCGAATAATCATCTGTGCAATTATGATCTGGTTTTTAAAGATATTTGTTTATGAATGTAGAATGACGAAATGCTCTATGGATTTACGCATATCACAAGACGTAATCTGCAGATTTGGTCCGGTTGAATGGGATGCTGCGAATGATCATTTGTGCAATTATGATCTGGTTTTTTAAAGATATTTGTTTATGAATGTGAAATGACTCATGCTCTATGGATTCACGCATATCACAAGACCTTATCTGCAGATTTGGTCCGGTTGAAAGGGATACTGCGAATAATCATCTCTGCAATTATAATCTTGTTTTGTACAGATATCTGTTTATGAATGTCAAATGACTCATGCTCTATGGATTCACGCATATCACAAGGCGTAATCTGCAGATTTCATCCGGATGAAAAACATTTTACGAATAATAATCTGTACAACTATAATCGGGTTTTTAAAGATATTTGTGTATGAATGTAAAATGACGTATGAACTATGAATTTACGCATTTCACAAGACGTAATCTGCAGAATTGGTCCGGTTGCAGGGGATGCAGAGAATGATCATCTGTGCAATTATAATCTTGTTTTGTACAGATATCTGTTTATGAATGTCAAATGACTCATGCTCTATGGATTCACGTATATCACAAGGCGTAATCAGAAGATTTAGTCCGGATGAAAGGGATGTTACGAATAATCATCTGTGCAGATACGATCTTGTTTTGTAAAGACATTTGTTTATGAATGTCAACTGACGCATGCTCTATGAATTTACGCATTTCACAAGACGTAATCAGAAGATTTGGTCCAAATGAACGGGATGCTGCAAGTAATTATTTATTGCAGATACGATCTTGTTTCTTAAAGATGTTTGTTTGTGAATGTGAAATAACGTTTGCGCTATGGATTTACGTATTTTATGCAATTATAATCTTGTTTTGTAAAGATATTTGTTTATGAATGTCAAATGACGCATGTTCTATAAGTTTACGCATTTCAGATGACGCAATCTGCAGATTTGGTCCAGACGAAAGGAATGCTGCCAATAATCACCTGTGCAATTATGATCTGGTTTGAAAGATATTTGTTTATGAATGTAGAATGACGAATGCTCTATGGATTTATGCATTTCACAACACGTTATCTGCAGATTTGGTCCGGCTCAAAGGGATGCTGCGAATAATCACCTGTGCAATTATGATTTGGTTTTTAAAGATATTTGCTTAAGAATGTAGAATGACGAATGCTCTATGGATTTATGCATTTCGCAAGACGTAATCTGCAGATTTGGGCAGCATGAAAGGGATGCTGCGAATAATCATCTCTGCAAGTATGATCAGGCTTTTTAAAGATATTTGTTTATGAATGTCAACTGACACATGCTCTATGAATTTACGCATTTCACAAGACGTAATCAGAAGATTTGGTCTAGATGAATGGGATGCTGCAAGTAATTCTTTATTGCAGATACGATCTTGTTTCTTAAAGATGTTTGTTTGTGAATGTGAAATAACGTTTGCGCTATGGATTTACGCATTTTACAAGAAGTAATCTGCAGATTTAGCCCCGATGAAAGGGATGTTACGAATAATCATCTGTGCAATTATGATCGGGTTTTATAAAGATATTTGTTTGTGAATGTGAAATGACGCATGCCTATGGATTCACGCATATAACAAAACGTAATTTGCAAATTTGGTCCGGATGAAAGGGATGCTGCGAATAATCATCTGTGCAATTATGATCTGGTTTTTAAAGATATTTGTTTATGAATGTAGAATGACGAAATGCTCTATGGATTTACGCATATCACAAGACGTAATCTGCAGATTTGGTCCGGTTGAATGGGATGCTGCGAATGATCATTTGTGCAATTATGATCTGGTTTTTTAAAGATATTTGTTTATGAATGTGAAATGACTCATGCTCTATGGATTCACGCATATCACAAGACCTTATCTGCAGATTTGGTCCGGTTGAAAGGGATACTGCGAATAATCATCTCTGCAATTATAATCTTGTTTTGTACAGATATCTGTTTATGAATGTCAAATGACTCATGCTCTATGGATTCACGCATATCACAAGGCGTAATCTGCAGATTTCATCCGGATGAAAAACATTTTACGAATAATAATCTGTACAACTATAATCGGGTTTTTAAAGATATTTGTGTATGAATGTAGAATGACGTATGAACTATGAATTTACGCATTTCACAAGACGTAATCTGCAGAATTGGTCCGGTTGCAGGGGATGCAGAGAATGATCATCTGTGCAATTATAATCTTGTTTTGTACAGATATCTGTTTATGAATGTCAAATGACTCATGCTCTATGGATTCACGTATATCACAAGGCGTAATCAGAAGATTTAGTCCGGATGAAAGGGATGTTACGAATAATCATCTGTGCAGATACGATCTTGTTTTGTAAAGACATTTGTTTATGAATGTCAACTGACGCATGCTCTATGAATTTACGCATTTCACAAGACGTAATCAGAAGATTTGGTCCAAATGAACGGGATGCTGCAAGTAATTATTTATTGCAGATACGATCTTGTTTCTTAAAGATGTTTGTTTGTGAATGTGAAATAACGTTTGCACTATGGATTTACGCATTTCACAAGACGTAATCTGCAGATTTGGGCCGGATGAAAGGGATGCTGCGAATGATCATCTGTGCAATTATAATCTTGTTTTGTACAGATATCTGTTTATGAATGTCAAATGACTCATGCTCTATGGATTCACGTATAGCACAAGGCGTAATCAGAAGATTTAGTCCGGATGAAAGGGATGTTACGAATAATCATCTGTGCAGATACGATCTTGTTTTGTAAAGACATTTGTTTATGAATGTCAACTGACGCATGCTCTATGAATTTACGCATTTCACAAGACGTAATCAGAAGATTTGGTCTTAATGAACGGGATGCTGCAAGTAATTATTTATTGCAGATACGATCTTGTTTCTTAAAGATGTTTGTTTGTGAATGTGAAATAACGTTTGCGCTATGGATTTACGTATTTTATGCAATTATAATCTTGTTTTGTACAGATATCTGTTTATGAATGTCAAATGATTCATGCTCTATGAATTTACGCATTTCACAACACGTAATCTGCAGATTTAGTCCAGATGAATGGGATGCTGCGAATGATCATCTGTGCAAATACGATCTTGTTTTGTAAAGATATTTGTTTATGAATGTCAAATGACGCATGCTCTATGGATTCACGCATATCACAAGGCGTAATCAGAAGATTTAGTCCGGATGAAAGGGATGTTACGAATAATCATCTGTGCAGATACGATCTTGTTTTGTAAAGATATTTGTTTATGAATGTCAACTGACGCATGCTCTATGAATTTACGCCTTTCACAAGACGTAATCAGAAGATTTGGTCCAAATGAATGGGATGTTGCAAGTAATTATTTATTGCAGTTACGATCTTGTTTCTTAAAGATGTTTGTTTGTGAATGTGAAATAACGTTTGCACTATGGATTTACGCATTTCACAAGACGTAATCTGCAGATTTGGGCCGGATGAAAGGGATGCTGCGAATGATCATCTGTGCAATTATAATCTTGTTTTGTACAGATATCTGTTTATGAATGTCAAATGACGCATGTTCTATAACTTTACGCATTTCACAAGACGTAATCTGCAGATTTGGTCCGGTTGAAAGGGATGCTGCGAATGATCATCTGTGCAATTATAATCTTGTTTTGTACAGATATCTGTTTATGAATGTCAAATGACTCATGCTCTATGGATTCACGCATATCACAAGGCGTAATCAGAAGATTTAGTCCGGATGAAAGGGATGTTACGAATAATCATCTGTGCAGATACGATCTTGTTTTGTAAAGGCATTTGTTTATGAATGTCAACTGACGCATGCTCTATGAATTTACGCCTTTCACAAGACGCAATCAGAAGATTTGGTCCAGATGAATGGGATGTTGCATGTAATTATTTATTGCAGATACGATCTTGTTTCTTAAAGATGTTTGTTTGTGAATGTGAAATAACGTTTGCACTATGGATTTACGCATTTCACAAGACGTAATCTGCAGATTTGGGCCGGATGAAAGGGATGCTGCGAATAATCATCTCTGCAAGTATGATCAGGCTTTTTAAAGATATTTGTTTATAAATATAAAATGATGTATGCACTATGGATTTACGCATTTCACAAGACATAATCTGCAGATTTGGTCCAGATGAATGGGATGCTGCAAGTAATTATTCTCGCAGATACGATCTTGATTCTTAAAGATGTTTGTTTGTGAATGTGAAATAACGTTTGCTCTATGGATTTACGCATATCACAAGGCGTAATCACAAGATTTGGTCCAGATGATAATGATGCTGAAAATAATCATCTATACAGATACGAACTTGTTTTTAAAGATTTTTGTTTATGAATGAGAAATAACATTAGCTCTATGGATTTACGCATTTCACAAGACGTAATCAGAAGATTTGGTCCAGATGAATGGGATGCTGCGAATGATCATCTGTGCATTTATGATCTGGTATTTTAAAAATATTTCTTTATGAATGTGAAATGATGTTTGCACTATGGATTTACGCATATCAAAGGCGCGACCTGCAGATTTCATCCGGATGAAAAACATGTTACGAATAATAAATTCTACAATTATAATCGGGTTTTGTAAAGATACTTGTTTATGAATGTGAAATGATATATGCTCTATGGATTCACGCATATCACAAGACCTTATCTGCAGATTTGGTCCGGTTGAAAGGGATGCTGCGAATGATCATCTGTGCAATTATAATCTTGTTTTGTACAGATATCTGTTTATGAATGTGAAATGACTCATGCTCTATGGATTCACGCATATCACAAGACCTTATCTGCAGATTTGGTCCGGTTGAAAGGGATGCTGCGAATAATCATCTCTGCAATTATGATCAGGCTTTTTAAAGATATTTGTTTATGAATGTGAAATGACTCATGCTCTATGGATTCACGCATATCACAAGACCGTATCTGCAGATTTGGTCCGGTTGAAATGGATGCTGCGAATAATCATCTCTGCAATTATAATCTTGTTTTGTACAGATATCTGTTTATGAATGTCAAGTGACTCATGCTCTATGGATTCACGCATATCACAAGGCGTAATCTGCAGATTTCATCCGGATGAAAAACATTTTACGAATAATAATCTGTACAACTATAATCGGGTTTTTAAAGATATTTGTGTATGAATGTAAAATGACGTATGAACTATGAATTTACGCATTTCACAAGACGTAATCTGCAGAATTGGTCCGGTTGCAGGGGATGCTGAGAATGATCATATGTGCAATTATAATCTTGTTTTGTACAGATATTTGTTTATGAATGTGAAATAACGTTTGCTCTATGGATTTACGCACATCACAAGACGTAATCTGCAGATTTAGTCCAGATGTAAAGGAATGCCTCGAATACTCATCTGTGCAGATACGGTCTTGTTTGTTAAAGATATTTGTTTATGAATGTGAAATGATATATACACTATGGATTTACGCATATCAGAAGACGCGATCTGCAGATTTCATCCGGATGAAAAACATGTTACGAATAATAAACTCTACAATTATAATCGGGTTTTTTAAAGATATTTGTTTATGAATGTGAAATGATATATGCTCTATGGATTCACGCATATCACAAGACCTTATCTGCAGATTTGGTCCGGTTGAAAGGGATGCTGCGAATGATCATCTGTGCAATTATAATCTTGTTTTGTACAGATATCTGTTTATGAATGTCAAATGACTCATGCTCTATGGATTCACGTATATCACAAGGCGTAATCAGAAGATTTAGTCCGGATGAAAGGGATGTTACGAATAATCATCTGTGCAGATACGATCTTGTTTTGTAAAGACATTTGTTTATGAATGTCAACTGACGCATGCTCTATGAATTTACGCATTTCACAAGACGTAATCAGAAGATTTGGTCCAAATGAACGGGATGCTGCAAGTAATTATTTATTGCAGATACGATCTTGTTTCTTAAAGATGTTTGTTTGTGAATGTGAAATAACGTTTGCGCTATGGATTTACGTATTTTATGCAATTATAATCTTGTTTTGTAAAGATATTTGTTTATGAATGTCAAATGACGCATGTTCTATAAGTTTACGCATTTCAGATGACGCAATCTGCAGATTTGGTCCAGACGAAAGGAATGCTGCCAATAATCACCTGTGCAATTATGATCTGGTTTGAAAGATATTTGTTTATGAATGTAGAATGACGAATGCTCTATGGATTTTTGCATTTCACAACACGTTATCTGCAGATTTGGTCCGGCTCAAAGGGATGCTGCGAATAATCACCTGTGCAATTATGATTTGGTTTTTAAAGATATTTGCTTAAGAATGTAGAATGACGAATGCTCTATCGATTTATGCATTTCGCAAGACGTAATCTGCAGATTTGGGCAGCATGAAAGGGATGCTGCGAATAATCATCTCTGCAAGTATGATCAGGCTTTTTAAAGATATTTGTTTATGAATGTCAACTGACACATGCTCTATGAATTTACGCATTTCACAAGACGTAATCAGAAGATTTGGTCTAGATGAATGGGATGCTGCAAGTAATTCTTTATTGCAGATACGATCTTGTTTCTTAAAGATGTTTGTTTGTGAATGTGAAATAACGTTTGCGCTATGGATTTACGCATTTTACAAGAAGTAATCTGCAGATTTAGCCCCGATGAAAGGGATGTTACGAATAATCATCTGTGCAATTATGATCGGGTTTTATAAAGATATTTGTTTGTGAATGTGAAATGACGCATGCCTATGGATTCACGCATATAACAAAACGTAATTTGCAAATTTGGTCCGGATGAAAGGGATGCTGCGAATAATCATCTGTGCAATTATGATCTGGTTTTTAAAGATATTTGTTTATGAATGTAGAATGACGAAATGCTCTATGGATTTACGCATATCACAAGACGTAATCTGCAGATTTGGTCCGCTTGAATGGGATGCTGCGAATGATCATTTGTGCAATTATGATCTGGTTTTTTAAAGATATTTGTTTATGAATGTAGAATGACGAATGCTCTATGGATTTATGCATTTCGCAAGACGCAATCTGCAGATTTGGTCCGGATGAAAGGGATTGTGCGAATAATCATCTCTGCAATTATGATCAGGCTTTTTAAAGATATTTGTTTATAAATGTGAAATGATGTATGCACTATGGATTTACGCATTTCACAAGACGTAATCTGCAGATTTGGTCCAGATGAATGGGATGCTGCGAGTAATTATTCTTGCAGATACGATCTTGTTTTTTAAAGATATTTGTTTGTGAATATCAATTGACGCATGCTCTATGGATTCACGCATATCACAAGACGTAATCATAAGATTTGGTCCAGATGATAATGATGCTGAAAATAATCATCTATACAGATACGAACTTGTTTTTTAAAGATATTTGTTTATGAATGAGAAATAACGTTTGCTCTATGGATTTACGCATTTCACAAGACTTAATCAGAAGATTTGGTCCAGATGAATGGGATGCTGCGAATGATCATCTGTGCAATTATGATCTGGTATTTTAAAATATTTCTTTATGATTGTGAAATGATGTATGCACTATGGATTTACGCATATCAGAAGACGCGATCTGCAGATTTCATCCGGATGAAAAACATGTTACGAATAATAAACTCTACAATTATAATCGGGTTTTGTAAAGATATTTGTTTATGAATGTGAAATGATATATGCTCTATGGATTTACGCATGTCACAAGACGTAATCTGCAGATTTAGTCCAGATGTAAACGAATGCCTCGAATACTCATCTGTGCAGATACGGTCTTGTGTTTTAAAGATATTTGTGTATAAATGTAAAATGACGTATGCAGTATGAATTTATGCATTTTATAAGACGTAATCTGCAGATTTGGTCCGGTTGAAAGGGATGCTGCGAATAATCACCTGTGCAATTATGATTTGGTTTTTAAAGATATTTGCTTAAGAATGTAGAATGACGAATGCTCTATGGATTTATGCATTTCGCAAGACGTAATCTGCAGATTTGGGCAGCATGAAAGGGATGCTGCGAATAATCATCTCTGCAAGTATGATCAGGCTTTTTAAAGATATTTGTTTATGAATGTCAACTGACACATGCTCTATGAATTTACGCATTTCACAAGACGTAATCAGAAGATTTGGTCTAGATGAATGGGATGCTGCAAGTAATTCTTTATTGCAGATACGATCTTGTTTCTTAAAGATGTTTGTTTGTGAATGTGAAATAACGTTTGCGCTATGGATTTACGCATTTTACAAGAAGTAATCTGCAGATTTAGCCCCGATGAAAGGGATGTTACGAATAATCATCTGTGCAATTATGATCGGGTTTTATAAAGATATTTGTTTGTGAATGTGAAATGACGCATGCCTATGGATTCACGCATATAACAAAACGTAATTTGCAAATTTGGTCCGGATGAAAGGGATGCTGCGAATGATCATTTGTGCAATTATGATCTGGTTTTTTAAAGATATTTGTTTATGAATGTAGAATGACGAATGCTCTATGGATTTATGCATTTCGCAAGACGCAATCTGCAGATTTGGTCCGGATGAAAGGGATTGTGCGAATAATCATCTCTGCAATTATGATCAGGCTTTTTAAAGATATTTGTTTATAAATGTGAAATGATGTATGCACTATGGATTTACGCATTTCACAAGACGTAATCTGCAGATTTGGTCCAGATGAATGGGATGCTGCGAGTAATTATTCTTGCAGATACGATCTTGTTTTTTAAAGATATTTGTTTGTGAATATCAATTGACGCATGCTCTATGGATTCACGCATATCACAAGACGTAATCATAAGATTTGGTCCAGATGATAATGATGCTGAAAATAATCATCTATACAGATACGAACTTGTTTTTTAAAGATATTTGTTTATGAATGAGAAATAACGTTTGCTCTATGGATTTACGCATTTCACAAGACTTAATCAGAAGATTTGGTCTAGATGAATGGGATGCTGCAAGTAATTCTTTATTGCAGATACGATCTTGTTTCTTAAAGATGTTTGTTTGTGAATGTGAAATAACGTTTGCGCTATGGATTTACGCATTTTACAAGAAGTAATCTGCAGATTTAGCCCCGATGAAAGGGATGTTACGAATAATCATCTGTGCAATTATGATCGGGTTTTATAAAGATATTTGTTTGTGAATGTGAAATGACGCATGCCTATGGATTCACGCATATAACAAAACGTAATTTGCAAATTTGGTCCGGATGAAAGGGATGCTGCGAATAATCATCTGTGCAATTATGATCTGGTTTTTAAAGATATTTGTTTATGAATGTAGAATGACGAAATGCTCTATGGATTTACGCATATCACAAGACGTAATCTGCAGATTTGGTCCGGTTGAATGGGATGCTGCGAATGATCATTTGTGCAATTATGATCTGGTTTTTTAAAGATATTTGTTTATGAATGTAGAATGACGAATGCTCTATGGATTTATGCATTTCGCAAGACGCAATCTGCAGATTTGGTCCGGATGAAAGGGATTGTGCGAATAATCATCTCTGCAATTATGATCAGGCTTTTTAAAGATATTTGTTTATGAATGTCAACTGACACATGCTCTATGAATTTACGCATTTCACAAGACGTAATCAGAAGATTTGGTCTAGATGAATGGGATGCTGCAAGTAATTCTTTATTGCAGATACGATCTTGTTTCTTAAAGATGTTTGTTTGTGAATGTGAAATAACGTTTGCGCTATGGATTTACGCATTTTACAAGAAGTAATCTGCAGATTTAGCCCCGATGAAAGGGATGTTACGAATAATCATCTGTGCAATTATGATCGGGTTTTATAAAGATATTTGTTTGTGAATGTGAAATGACGCATGCCTATGGATTCACGCATATAACAAAACGTAATTTGCAAATTTGGTCCGGATGAAAGGGATGCTGCGAATGATCATTTGTGCAATTATGATCTGGTTTTTTAAAGATATTTGTTTATGAATGTAGAATGACGAATGCTCTATGGATTTATGCATTTCGCAAGACGCAATCTGCAGATTTGGTCCGGATGAAAGGGATTGTGCGAATAATCATCTCTGCAATTATGATCAGGCTTTTTAAAGATATTTGTTTATAAATGTGAAATGATGTATGCACTATGGATTTACGCATTTCACAAGACGTAATCTGCAGATTTGGTCCAGATGAATGGGATGCTGCGAGTAATTATTCTTGCAGATACGATCTTGTTTTTTAAAGATATTTGTTTGTGAATATCAATTGACGCATGCTCTATGGATTCACGCATATCACAAGACGTAATCATAAGATTTGGTCCAGATGATAATGATGCTGAAAATAATCATCTATACAGATACGAACTTGTTTTTTAAAGATATTTGTTTATGAATGAGAAATAACGTTTGCTCTATGGATTTACGCATTTCACAAGACTTAATCAGAAGATTTGGTCCAGATGAATGGGATGCTGCGAATGATCATCTGTGCAATTATGATCTGGTATTTTAAAATATTTCTTTATGATTGTGAAATGATGTATGCACTATGGATTTACGCATATCAGAAGACGCGATCTGCAGATTTCATCCGGATGAAAAACATGTTACGAATAATAAACTCTACAATTATAATCGGGTTTTGTAAAGATATTTGTTTATGAATGTGAAATGATATATGCTCTATGGATTTACGCATGTCACAAGACGTAATCTGCAGATTTAGTCCAGATGTAAACGAATGCCTCGAATACTCATCTGTGCAGATACGGTCTTGTGTTTTAAAGATATTTGTGTATAAATGTAAAATGACGTATGCAGTATGAAGTTATGCATTTTAT
Organism: Nasonia vitripennis; assembly: GCF_009193385.2. Classification (NCBI taxonomy): domain Eukaryota; kingdom Metazoa; phylum Arthropoda; class Insecta; order Hymenoptera; family Pteromalidae; genus Nasonia; species Nasonia vitripennis. The sequence goes on from NW_022279600.1 coordinate 2,095,374, forward strand.
AAGACGTAATCTGCAGATTTGGTCCGGTTGAAAGGGATGCTGCGAATAATCACCTGTGCAATTATGATTTGGTTTTTAAAGATATTTGCTTAAGAATGTAGAATGACGAATGCTCTATGGATTTATGCATTTCGCAAGACGTAATCTGCAGATTTGGGCAGCATGAAAGGGATGCTGCGAATAATCATCTCTGCAAGTATGATCAGGCTTTTTAAAGATATTTGTTTATGAATGTCAACTGACACATGCTCTATGAATTTACGCATTTCACAAGACGTAATCAGAAGATTTGGTCTAGATGAATGGGATGCTGCAAGTAATTCTTTATTGCAGATACGATCTTGTTTCTTAAAGATGTTTGTTTGTGAATGTGAAATAACGTTTGCGCTATGGATTTACGCATTTTACAAGAAGTAATCTGCAGATTTAGCCCCGATGAAAGGGATGTTACGAATAATCATCTGTGCAATTATGATCGGGTTTTATAAAGATATTTGTTTGTGAATGTGAAATGACGCATGCCTATGGATTCACGCATATAACAAAACGTAATTTGCAAATTTGGTCCGGATGAAAGGGATGCTGCGAATAATCATCTGTGCAATTATGATCTGGTTTTTAAAGATATTTGTTTATGAATGTAGAATGACGAAATGCTCTATGGATTTACGCATATCACAAGACGTAATCTGCAGATTTGGTCCGGTTGAATGGAATGCTGCGAATGATCATTTGTGCAATTATGATCTGGTTTTTTAAAGATATTTGTTTATGAATGTTGAATGACGAATGCTCTATGGATTTATGCATTTCGCAAGACGCAATCTGCAGATTTGGTCCGGATGAAAGGGATTGTGCGAATAATCATCTCTGCAATTATGATCAGGCTTTTTAAAATATTTCTTTATGATTGTGAAATGATGTATGCACTATGGATTTACGCATATCAGAAGACGCGATCTGCAGATTTCATCCGGATGAAAAACATGTTACGAATAATAAACTCTACAATTATAATCGGGTTTTGTAAAGATATTTGTTTATGAATGTGAAATGATATATGCTCTATGGATTTACGCATGTCACAAGACGTAATCTGCAGATTTAGTCCAGATGTAAACGAATGCCTCGAATACTCATCTGTGCAGATACGGTCTTGTGTTTTAAAGATATTTGTGTATAAATGTAAAATGACGTATGCAGTATGAATTTATGCATTTTACAAGACGTAATCTGCAGATTTGGTCCGGTTGAAAGGGATGCTGCGAATGATCATCTGTGCAATTATAATCTTGTTTTGTACAGATATCTGTTTATGAATGTCAAATGACTCATGCTCTATGAATTTACGCATTTCACAACACGTTATCTGCAGATTTGGTCCGGATGAATGGGATGCTGCATGTAATTATTCTTGCAGATACGATCTTGTTTCTTAAAGATGTTTGTTTGTGAATATGAAATAACGTTTGCGCTATGGATTTACGCATTTCACAAGACGTAATCAGAAGATTTGGTCTAGATGAATGGGATGCTGCAAGTAATTCTTTATTGCAGATACGATCTTGTTTCTTAAAGATGTTTGTTTGTGAATGTGAAATAACGTTTGCGCTATGGATTTACGCATTTTACAAGAAGTAATCTGCAGATTTAGCCCCGATGAAAGGGATGTTACGAATAATCATCTGTGCAATTATGATCGGGTTTTATAAAGATATTTGTTTGTGAATGTGAAATGACGCATGCCTATGGATTCACGCATATAACAAGACGTAATTTGCAAATTTGGTCCGGATGAAAGGGATGCTGCGAATAATCATCTGTGCACTTATGATCTGGTTTTTAAAGATATTTGTTTATGAATGTAGAATGACGAATTGCTCTATGGATTTACGCATATCACAAGACGTAATCTGCAGATTTGGTCCGGTTGAAAGGGATGCTGCGAATGATCATTTGTGCAATTATGATCTGGTTTTTTAAAGATATATGTTTATGAATGTAGAATGACGAATGCTCTATGGATTTATGCATTTCGCAAGACGCAATCTGCAGATTTGGTCCGGATGAAAGGGATTGTGCGAATAATCATCTCTGCAATTATGATCAGGCTTTTTAAAGATATTTGTTTATAAATGTGAAATGATGTATGCACTATGGATTTACGCATTTGACAAGACGGAATCTGCAGATTTGGTCCAGATGAATGGGATGCTGCAAGTAATTATTCTTGCAGATACGATCTTGTTTCTTAAAGATGTTTGTTTGTGTATGTGAAATAACGTTTGCGCTATGGATTTACGCATTTTACAAGACGTAATCTGCAGATTTAGCCCCGATGAAAGGGATGTTACGAATAATCATCTGTGCAATTATGATCGGGTTTTATAAAGATATTTGTTTGTGAATGTGAAATGACGCATGCCTATGGATTCACGCATATAACAAGACGTAATTTGCAAATTTGGTCCGGATGAAAGGGATGCTGCGAATAATCATCTGTGCAATTATGATCTGGTTTTTAAAGATATTTGTTTATGAATGTAGAATGACGAAATGCTCTATGGATTTACGCATATCACAAGACGTAATCTGCAGATTTGGTCCGGATGAAAGAGATGCTGCGAATAATCATCTGTGCAATTATGATCGGGTTTTATAAAGATATTTGTTTGTGAATGTGAAATGACGCATGCTCTATGGATTTATGCATTTCGCAAGACGCAATCTGCAGATTTGGTCCGGATGAAAGGGATTGTGCGAATAATCATCTCTGCAATTATGATCAGGCTTTTTAAAGATATTTGTTTATAAATGTGAAATGATGTATGCACTATGGATTTACGCGTTTCACAAGGCGTAATCTGCAGATTTGGTCCAGATGAATGGGATGCTGCGAATGATCATTTGTGCAATTATGATCTGGTTTTTTAAAGATATATGTTTATGAATGTAGAATGACGAATGCTCTATGGATTTATGCATTTCGCAAGACGCAATCTGCAGATTTGGTCCGGATGAAAGGGATTGTGCGAATAATCATCTCTGCAATTATGATCAGGCTTTTTAAAGATATTTGTTTATAAATGTGAAATGATGTATGCACTATGGATTTACGCATTTGACAAGACGGAATCTGCAGATTTGGTCCAGATGAATGGGATGCTGCAAGTAATTATTCTTGCAGATACGATCTTGTTTCTTAAAGATGTTTGTTTGTGTATGTGAAATAACGTTTGCGCTATGGATTTACGCATTTTACAAGACGTAATCTGCAGATTTAGCCCCGATGAAAGGGATGTTACGAATAATCATCTGTGCAATTATGATCGGGTTTTATAAAGATATTTGTTTGTGAATGTGAAATGACGCATGCCTATGGATTCACGCATATAACAAGACGTAATTTGCAAATTTGGTCCGGATGAAAGGGATGCTGCGAATAATCATCTGTGCAATTATGATCTGGTTTTTAAAGATATTTGTTTATGAATGTAGAATGACGAAATGCTCTATGGATTTACGCATATCACAAGACGTAATCTGCAGATTTGGTCCGGATGAAAGAGATGCTGCGAATAATCATCTGTGCAATTATGATCGGGTTTTATAAAGATATTTGTTTGTGAATGTGAAATGACGCATGCTCTATGGATTTATGCATTTCGCAAGACGCAATCTGCAGATTTGGTCCGGATGAAAGGGATTGTGCGAATAATCATCTCTGCAATTATGATCAGGCTTTTTAAAGATATTTGTTTATAAATGTGAAATGATGTATGCACTATGGATTTACGCGTTTCACAAGGCGTAATCTGCAGATTTGGTCCAGATGAATGGGATGCTGCAAGTAATTATTCTTGCAGATACGATCTTGTTTTTTAAAGATATTTGTTTGTGAATATCAATTGACGCATGCTCTATGGATTCACGCATATCACAAGACGTAATCAGAAGATTTGGTCCAGATGATAATGATGCTGAAAATAATCATCTATACAGATACGAACTTGTTTTTTAAAGATATTTGTTTATGAATGAGAAATAACGTTTGCTCTATGGATTTACGCTTTTCACAAGACGTAATCAGAAGATTTGGTCCAGATGAATGGGATGCTGCGAATGATCATCTGTGCAATTATGATCTGGTATTTTAAAAATATTTCTTTATGATTGTGAAATGATGTATGCACTATGGATTTACGCATATCAGAAGACGCGATCTGCAGATTTCATCCGGATGAAAAACATGTTACGAATAATAAACTCTACAATTATAATCGGGTTTTGTAAAGATATTTGCTTGTGAATGTGAAATGATATATGCTCTATGGATTTACGCATGTCACAAGACGTAATCTGCAGATTTAGTCCAGATGTAAACGAATGCCTCGAATACTCATCTGTGCAGATACGGTCTTGTTTTTTAAAGATATTTGTGTATGAATGTAAAATGACGTATGCACTATGAATTTATGCATTTTACAAGACGTAATCTTCAGATTTGGTCAGGTTGAAAGGGATGCTACGAATGATCATCTGTGCAATTATAATCTTTTTTGTACAGATATCTGTTCATGAATGTCAAATGACTCATGCTCTATGAATTTACGCATTTCACAACACG